>NC_056743.1:1329976702-1329989202 GCF_019279795.1 Protopterus annectens
AAGCATTTTAACAGCATGCAAGTTACACTGATGGCAACAGGTCACCAGTAATAGTATTTGAACAATGTATATTAATATGCAACTAATGAAATATATGAACAATAATAGAACACATGTCCCAGCAATAGCTTTTGAGAACAACATACCCGTAGTATATGAATAATAATTATTGATGCAGATGACAGTTGGGGGAGAGAAAAAAGTCCATTAACAACTGTATTGGCTTCTATTCTTCACAACAGTGCTGTTCAATACTCTACAGGCCTGCCCTCACTTTACATCTCCCCGTGGCTCATAGCTTCTGTGGCACATGCATACTTGTTAGACTGTCAACCTGTAATGGTATGGGGCAGACTGGGTGAACTGTGGCTACTTTACTGGAGGAGGCTTGCACATGTCAGGGTTACATACCTGACAAAGAAGGGGTACCCTGCAATGATATTGTCTGAGTCTGCTACTAGCATAGTTCACCTGGATTCCTATCTGTGTCCAAGGTGATTGGCAGCAATGATCACTAGCTGTAACAGTGTGACACTTGAGACATATGTATCGAGAAGAGGGCATGGTGTATGTACCTATCTTGCTGTCATTTGCAGGCATGGGGTTGGACAGTGGGACAGTTGTACATGGTGTATTGTTATATCCTTCAAGCAGCTACTACAAACATTTCATTACCTGTACAACCTGTGGAGAAAATATCTGTTACCACTATCTGACTGTTTCTACAAATATTCAAGATTTCTTGAGTGTATATATGCACATATCTCAGTACCACTCCCTGGATTTGAACAGTGTCTGAGTCTGCTAAAATGAACTACAAAGCTGTTTCTCATCACACTGAGCTACTGGGAAACTGCTGTCACTTGTTTGACTGTTTTCTACCTAATACTCTGTGAGTTAGGCAGTCTAAACTTGTAATCCAGAAATTCATGCATGACAGATAGTTAGTGTACTATGTAGTAATCCTTTGAAATTATACGATCTGGAAAGCAAAAGTTAACACAAGGCACTGCAGCAGGGGCACACTATAATGCATTTGACATTAATATTCAGGGTTCGGATCTTAGTGCATAACATATGTCATATTTCATGTATATCTTGATTTACAGCTCCACAATCTACTGTTTTGCATACTAGCTGGTTCTCAGAACAACCTCAGTTAATTCATGCTGTCAAAGCCATATTTTCCATGCAGAACCTGTACCTATTCTATTTCTACAACAACATACCAGAATAAACATAACAGTTGGTGGTTTAGGTTTTTATTGTACTCATATGACACAGTGCTCCACTACTGCATATGCTGTAGGTGACTATTAGTCTGGCAAACTTTTCTTTAATCATTAGACACAGAACGCAGTAAACAATTTACTCCCTCTTATTTCTTTCACTATATACTACAAGGTAGATCTGTACTCACCAGTCTGTTGATGCAGCCTTGTCAGTCTGTCTGCATGGACCTCAGCATTGCTAGCCCTCTCTGCTGCAGCTGTAGGGGGAAACAAACATTATGCATGCCTATCAAATACTCAGGCTAGAATTTGGTACAGCTATATCTGGGATACTTACAAGCTGTTGCAGCATGGTTGTCTGAAGGGTCTTGGATCCTTTGGGCCAAGAGCACCCTCTTCCTCTGATTTAGGTCAGCATAGTGATGCCGTACCTGCTCACCAGTTCGGGGGATGCCAGTGGCACTTGTGAGATTGAGTGCAAGATGGTCCCAGGCCTCCACTTTACACTGTGAGCCCTACTACTGTCCCTGCAGCAGTCTGTCATCATAGTTTGTTACAAGGAGCCTAGCCATGACTCTGGACTCCAAAATGCACCTGAAACCATGAGCCCTCACCAACACCTGACATAGTCCCTACTCAGAGCAAGCTACAACAGATTATGGCTGTATTCCCACTTGTGCTGTTTAAATATGCTATATTCCCTCCCGTTGCTGTCATTGGACCATTTTGAAAATGCTGAGCTCAGCTAAGCAGTGCGCAAACCTGCTAAGCTGATTTGAGCAGTGCTTAAAGGAGTAATTGCTGAGCATTGCTTAACAGTGTGCAAATCCATTTAGCTGAGCTGACTGCTGCTTAGCATTTACATCTAAGCAATGATTAAACCAGCTTGGCATAACTGAACACTACTAACCATTGCTCACTTTTCATTTTTAGAAAACATCAGAATAATGACTTAATTAATCATTACTGACTTATTAGTAAGTGTATATGATTTACTTTACATGACATCCCTCTATGTGCTTTCATTCCATTAACATGGGATGCGACTATACTGTATGCGACACTTGTGTATACATGGGTGATTTCACATCTGCACTCACACTTCCATTTTAGACCAGCTACACTACCCTGGTTGACAAATATCAATTGCTACATAATTTAAAATAAAAATAATAATTTTAACACTGCTTTCCCTTGTAAAAGTAAACTGCCTGTCTTGATACTTGAACCACGAACACCTGCATGTAAAGTCAGGGCTTTAACCACTATGCTATCAAGGTGTGGGGAATTCAGCTGTATATTTTTATTTATCTCCTATGGGATGTTTATACAATGCTGAGAAGAGGACCATATCATGCATACCCACTCAGCTACTCTTAAACATACCTTATAAGGGAAAACAAATTAAGAAACCCACTTAATTTACATGTATCTGTACTCCTTGTCATTCACAGTAAGGGAAATTGTAAGGGGACACATAGGGACAGATTTTAAATATTGCTCTTACAAACTTAGAAAGTGTGACTGTGGTTTTCTAGCAAATCATTGGCAAATCACTCGGAATTTAAGTCAGAACATAATGACAAACATTTGGGTTTCAGACTTCATACCCTTCAGGAAATCTGTGCTAATGCAAAACCTGTTATTCTATCAACTTTCCAAGTCTGTAAGAGCAATATTTAAAATGTGTCCATATTTTTTGGCCTTTGTCCCCCCATTATTTATGGCTTTGTGCAAATTTCTTGCTCTAGGAGGTTGAGAGGTATGTGAGGCAGGCATATGGGCATTCTGTGGAAACATGTACAGTTGAGGGGTATGGCCATACCTGTCACAAACCACCTGCATTGTTTCCTATTGAGATATCTGCTTTCAGTGTCCGCAGACACTGAAAGCACTTGCAAAGTGCCATACGGTACTTTGACAATGCAGGGGGTGTATGACAGTACCTGACACACACACCCTCCATTGCTTCCTATCCAGACTTCCTGCTTTCAGTGTCCACGGACCATAGAGCACTTTGACAATGCAGGGTGCAGGGTGCATGTGACAGACTCTGTTACACACCCCCTGCATTACTTTCTTGATCCCCTATCTAGTTAAGTGTCTGTGGACACTGTTTTACTATTTTATTTACTTTCAGTGTCCGTGGACACTGAAATGCTTTTAAATAGTGCCATATGGTACTTTCGCAGTGCAGGGGGAATGTTAGATGTGCGTGCACTACTTAAACATCCCCCCTGCACTCAGTAGTGTTCATGTATATTTAGCCTTACAGTAGCGCGTCTTCATGAATATGCAAAGCATGCTGCTGTTAAAGCTAAGGGTAAATGGGCATGCTTCACTCTGTGCAGGAATAGCACTATTGTTGCACGGAGTTTATTGAAACCCTGGGACAGTCAAAACAGCACAGAAAGTTCAGATGCTGCTATAGCAAGGAATTCAGTTTAAGATGATATTCATTTTGAAGGTCACCTTTACATGGGAAGGATCAAATTACAAAGTCAATAATTTCTCATATTTTGTGAATCATAGAATGTTGCTTGGGGTCGAATATTATGGTGCTAATATGCACTTTTTATTTCTGAAAGGTTTAGATGTTGGTAATTCCATAACTCTTCAAATGTTCACTATTCTTCTACATATTTCTTTCTGAAAGTTTACATAGTAACCTGGTTGGGATTGTTGAATAATTGTTTTTATATTTATTGTATGTGGGGAATATCATATTTCTATTTTATATGTGTGTCTTCCTGAAAGTCACATTATTATTATTATTATTATTATTATTATTATTATTATTATTATTATTATTATTCAGGCTTTCTGTGTATGTAAAATGTTATGTATGTAGTTCTCTAACATTTTAGCCAGGAGGTACTCAACAATAATGCATTATGCAGACAACAGATCATTGCAAAAATATAAGTTGACATAATATACTTTATGTGTATGACCTCTCAGTGTCTTTACAGGCAAAATCATTTAGATTTATAGGTTCATAAGTTGTTACTAGCCTAACAACAACTAGGGCCCTACAAGCCTAGCTGCACACTTCAAACCATTTGGGTCACAAGTATTATACTAGGCGAGTAGCTAAGGATTTGTAGGTGGAGTTACTTAAGGATAATACTTTTCTTATTGACGGCCTCAGTCCATAAGAGACATGGGGGCCAGGGGTAAATTTGCCATTTTTGATGCAATTGTTAAGACTTTGTTTGAACAGGGTCTCAGATGAACTCACTTTTACATGGATGGGGAGTATATCCCATAGTGTGATGAGCCTTCTGGGTACATATCTGTCTCTCCAGCACATTCTATTTATGTCACAAGTGAAGTTCAGATCCCTGGATCTAGTGTTTCTAATGCTGTTTGTTTTGCACACATGCAACAGATCAATCAGGGGTGGTCTATGGAAACCCTATAAGCCAGGCAAAGATACCCTCTCAGCAGCCTATAGAAGACTGAATACAGACACAGAGCCATTAGATGATCAGTGTAGGAAGGACAGGGTATTCATGCCCTGAATTCTTCTAATGAGAAACCGATGTGGTCATTCAAACTGTTTCAAGTGTCTGGATACATGCCAAAAGGGGCATTGTATTCAGTGATAGGTCTTATAAAGGCTGAGTAGAGTGGTACTATAACTTCCTTAGACCTGAATGCCATATACTTACCTATACACTGGGCAACATAGAATGATTTTCTTATTATCTTACATATATAATGCATACAAATATTTTGAAAATGGCCATTCATTCTCTTCTTGCCTACCAATATACTAAAACAGTTGTTCCCATAATAAATGTCCAGGCTGCTCTTAAAAATATCTAAACCAGTGCTTGCTCTAATGTAATTTGGTAGTCTATTCCATGCATCAGCTGCTGTGTCAGAGAACCAATTAGTACAATTCTCATTTGTATAGAATCTTCTACATAGGTTGTCTGGTTCAGACATGCCCTGTCTGTAACACATGTAATCATGTACCTTATCTATATGTTGGTCAAAGGCCAGATTGCTGTCTACATATTTTCCCAGATCCTTTACTACTAGGGTGACTCTTAAGAGCATTTTATTGATTGAGTAATTAACTTGCATTTATAGTTTCTCAAAAGGCATTATAATGCATATTTGGAATTGAGTTTTTGGCCATGGCTTTGACATACCTCTCAACTTCTTAGTGTAAGAAATCTGGGTAAAGAGTGACATAATAGGGTAACAAAAGGCTAAAAATAAAGACAGATTTTAAATTTTGCTCTTATAAACTAAAAAGTTGCATTTTTCTGAAGGATATGAAGTCTGAAACTCAAATATATGTCATTATTTAGTGATTTCAGTCCACAGATCACCCCTGCAATTTGCCCAAAAACCACAGATTTTATGAAAAACAGACCAAAAATGCGAGGCAAAAATCTAGACATTCTGCCAAAATCTGGACAGTTGGGAGATATGCTTTGCCACCAGTCATTTGTCTGTGTTAAACACGCCTGTAAGATATCCGTGTCTTGGGGGAATCTATAATAGCTCCTGATTTACAGTCATCTGTGAATTTGGTGAGCTAGAGGCCTTTAATGTTAGCATTGACTTCCGAGAAGTAGATGCCAAACAGAAGTGGGCCCAGCATGGAGCCTTGGGGTACTCCATGGGTCTCTTGGTGGAGGTGGTCTCACCAGTCTTATCTTCTTGTGCCTGTCTGTCAGCCAGCCATCAATACAACAAATTATGCAATGGTTTGCACCTAGCTCAGATAGCTTGTCAACAATATTTGAGTGAGGCATTGTTTCAAATGTCTTAGCCAGGTCAAGATATGCTGCATGCATTGTTTTACCCTCATCCAGTGCCTTGCTGACCCTCTCAAAGAAGTCTACAAGGTTAAATAGGCATGACCTTCCCTTAACCAAGCCAAATTGGGATAGTCCCAGTGTCTGTAAGTTGCCACTGGCCTTATTTATCATTTCCATGATAATTCATTCCATCACTTTGCATATTAAGCTTGTTAGACTGATGGGTCTGTAGTTCCCTGGGTCAAGTGATGGTCCACCCTTGTGGAGGGGAATGACTATAGCATTCCTCCATTCATTTGGAATGTAGCCTATTTCAGTGCTGTAGTTGAAGGGTGCCTCAAGTGGTCTTGATAAGCCATGTTTTAGACTGTTCAGCAGGCAACAGGGGATATTATCAGGACCCATTCAGGCAGTTATTGACTTTAGCAAGTGCTTCCAGCACCTGGTCTCTGCTGAGAGCTTGGGGAAGTATATTGGAAGGGATTTCACCTGATGGAGCTGGGGGAGTGTTGGGGCTGAAGTTTGAGCTGAATTTATCAGCCAGTAGGTATGTCATGTCACCCTGATTGGTGTAGGTGGTACATTTCACCACTGGTTCAGCATGCTGCTTTATGTAACATCTAAAGTTCTGAACTTAGCTGAAGAAGACCCTCTGATTGTCCTTAGCCTGCAAGGCTCTCCTGACCTCATAGTTGGTTTTCTTCATTTAGTCCACTTAGTTACTAGTTTAGTTGTATAAGAGAGCAATTGCCTTTAAGGGAGTTGCTTTTCCTGGTTTTGGCCATAAGTTTTCTTCTTTTATTATATACCTTGTTTGGGCGAGGATTCCAACAGTGGTATTTGCTTTTAGTGTTTGTTTTGGGTTTATGTCTGGTAAGTATGGCAGCATCTATGCAGCCATTTACATTTATTTATTTATTTGCTTTAGTTTACTGGCATAGTTCCCTGGGCCAACAGAACCTGGGCAGCCAAGTGCTCTGGATTATGTGGAATGTACCGCATTCAGCCCCTAATGAGCACACTGTTCTTCTGTTCCTCATTGAACAGCTTTGGCTCAACTACATGAGTTTTGATTGGTTAGTATACTGCAATTTCTGCCAATTGGCATTGCGGTGTACAAACCAATCAAATAACTGCTCCACTTTTTGCACTGGCTGTGCTACAAGCTTTTTGATTGGCTCATATGCCACAAATACAGCCAATCACAATTGCAGTAAATGAGCCAATCAATTAAGTGTTCCAGAGGACGGGAGCCAATGAGATCTCCCAAATACTTACCCAATCACACACCGGCAATGGTTTTTGCACCAGAAAATTGCCTTCAAAAAGGCTGTCAGAATGCAGTCAAGATTCATTGGAGAAATTGAAACTTGCAGTTTGTGCCGTGGATCATTGGAGGAGAAGCCAGGAAGCATTCTTGAAGTCCAGCATCTGGAAAGATGGAACAGTACTGAATGGGAGTCTGCATACCTTCAGAGAGCTGGTCAGCTGGGGAGTGAGTGTGCATCTGTTCCAAAAGGCTGAGGTTTATTTTTGCTGGAGCCTGGAGGTGGTGTGGTGGTACTTGAAGGATTTTTGCTTTTGTTGTGGACTGAGGGAGCTGCGGCTGCTTACTGTGCAGAGAAAGTGTGTGTTAGAAATGTATATAGGTGTGTGTGTGTGTGTGTGTTAGAAATAATGCTGGTGGGTATGTAGGTGTGTGTGTGTGTGTGTGTGTGTGTGTGTGTGTGTGTGTGTGTGTGTGTGTGTGTGTGTGTGTGTGTGTGTGTGTGTGTTAGAAATAATGCTGGTGGGTATGTAGGTGTGTGCGTGTGTGTGTTAGAAATAATGCTGGTGGGTATGTAGGTGTGTGTGTGTGTGTGTGTGTGTGTGTGTGTGTGTGTGTTTGTGTGTGTGTGTTAGAAATAATTCTGGTGGGTATGCAGGCTGTGTGTTTGTGTTAGAAATAATGCTGGTGGGTATGCAGGCTGTGTGTGTTTTAGAAATAATGCTGGTGGGTATGCAGGCTGTGTGTGTGTGTGTGTGTGTGTGTGTGTGTGTGTGTGTGTGTGTGTGTGTGTGTGTGTGTGTGTGTGTGTGTGTGTGTTTGTTAGAAATAATGCTGGTAGGTATGAGCCTGGGTGTGTGTGTGTGTGTGTGTGTGTGTGTGTGTGTGTGTGTGTGTGTGTGTGTGTGTGTGTGTGTGTGTGTGTGTGTGTGTTAGAAATAATGCTGGTGGGTATGCAGGCTGTGTGTTTGTGTTAGGAAATAATGCTGGTGGGTATGCAGGCTGTGTGTGTGTTAGAAATAATGCTGATGGGTATGCAGGCTGTGTGTTACAAATAATGCTGGTGGATACTACCTCCTACTTCCTCTTTATCTATAATACCTCTCCCCTTTCCTCGCCATCTTCTACACCCCTATAATTCACCTCCTCACACATCACACCTCCCTTCATATTTAACAACACAATATATATTTCTAATCCCTTCTCCCAACACTACATATTCTAGCTTAGCTAAGCCTCAAAATGCTTACAAAAATTCTTTCATTCACAATCCAACTATTACTACTTCTAAGCCTTACTTATATCCACTACCTTTCCCAGCCCAACATCGCAGGAAATGACACACCATTTCATTTCTTCACACAAACCAGCTCACTCCCTTCAACTCACTTACACTCATTTGTCTCCAATCTCCTCTGGACTATATCCCACTTCTTATATACCCATCTATTTTTCACTACAAACTATTCTCTACTTATAAACACTGTAACCCCTCTTCTTTAACCAGCAATATCTACTCAAACCTGAAAGAATATACAATATACAAACAAGGCAATCCAAACATCTCATCCAACATAATCCAACACCTAACAACCATACTACTATCTGGAGATATACACACCCTAACCCAGGCCCAAACACTACTTCCCCTACATCTAAATCCATCCTATTTGCTTCTCTAAATGCCCCAAAGCATAATTTAACAAATCCCCTTCTCACGCCTGGCTTCTTAACAACAAACCACAGACATCTTAGCTATTTCTGAAACCTGGTTAAAGGCCTCACATAAAAGATATTGAAATAGTGCCACCAAACTACTTCTCCTATCATCAGAAAGATTAGGGGCCCACAAAAGGGTGGTGGGGATGGCTCTACTCTACTCATCCACCCTTTCCATTACTCCCTACAACAAACCCATTCCTCACTTCTCCAATGCTGAATCTCGAAGTTCTTAGCAGCTCTGTTTCAATTAAATAAACACAAACAAATTTGCATAGCCTCACTTTTACATCCCCCTGGAGATAATACCTCTGTACTTGAGGATATCCTATCTTGGCTTTCTACCAATATCAGTAATGAAACCATTCTCATGGGAGACACAAATATCAATTGGTCTTCCATTGATTCCTCTACACTCCCTCTAAAACACCAACCCATATAAGTACTCTCAGCTAATCAACCTGACTACCAGGCCCTCTACAGACTTCTCCAGTGGCACTACCCTAGACTGGATATTAGGGTCTCACCCCACTACTACACTGATAGTGGAACTCTCCCTACTCCCTCAGCGACCACCTTCCTATTTTCACTAGACGACTTCCATCCTCCATTACATGTAACTCATTAATTACATCATCACTTTCGGAACCTTAAAACTTCAACCCAATAACCTTCTCAGACTCCTAAAATCAATAAACTGGAACTCACTAAAAACACTACCCTTGGACAATGCTGTTGCACACTTCAATACAATTTTCCTTCATCTACTGGATAGTCTTGCCCCATAAAACCAAAAGAACTACGAAACAACTGGCCGTCCCATGGCTAACAAAAACACACTAACTGTCATGCGGCGTGAGAGACAAAACCTGGGCACAGTACCAAAGATGCAAAACTCCAACCACCCTTATTGAATTCAAAACACTTCGCTACTTACTTGAATTCAGTAAAAACTTATCACAGCAGATCGACAGAATTACTTCTCCTTACTCCCAAAACAACCACAAAAACCAATCACTCAGAAATTCTGGAAAGGCATCCGCTACCCTCCTAAAACCTGGCACAGCAGAAAACCCAACCCCAGACCCAAACGACATTAGATATAGATCTAGCTACCCAATTCAACTCTTTTTCATAGAGCTCTATTACCAAACTAACCTCATCCTTCTCTAATAACACCTCACCCCCCCAAGCTTCTGCATCCCCCACTCCTGTCATCCCCCTACATCTCCAATCACTCCAACTTCCACCATTCTCCCTCCCTAAAACCCATTCCTACTTCTACCATAAGAAAACTCCTGCAAAACTAAAACCATGCACCAATGCTCCCTGATAACATTCCCTCATCCTTCCTCAGCATAGCAGCCGAAGCCATTGCCTTCCCCATCAGCATCCTAATCAATCGTTCTATCCAAGAAGGGCTTGTACCCAAACTCTGGAAAAGGGCATTCATCATACCCCTGCACAAAGGAGGCAATAATAACAATATTACTAACTTTCGTCCTTATTGCCATTCTCTTCTCCTATATATCAAAAATTCTAGAGAAATGTATTCATCTTCAAGCTCCTTCCCTATCTCATAGATAATAACTTACTAACTCCCACACAACATGGATTCAGGACCCAGCCCACAGCACCACATGACGGCCCTCCTTTCCTTCTTTTCTGGAAACTGTAAATAAAGCCAGAGATTCTGGCTCTACTGTATCTACACTCCTTTCTTGACCTCTCTAAGGCCTTTGATACCATCTCTCATAACCTTCTCCTAACTAAACTATCTAACCCTAAACCTATCCCTTTTCCTCTCACATTTTGGTTCACCAGCTATATCTCTCCAACAGGCAACAAGCTGTCAAGTGGAAAAAAGCCATCTCCTCTTTCCTTAACACACCCACTGGCGTCCCCAAAGGTTCCATTTTGGGTCCTCTCCTTTTCAATATATTTATAAATGATTTCTTCCACTCATTACCCATGCTAAACTTATTCAATATGCAGATGATTCCACAATTATCTGTTCAGCCACATCCATCCTGCTCTCTTAAAACTGACTCAAAGGCGCCTTTTTCTACCACAGAACAGTGGAGGGATGATTTTTCCCCCACAATCTTTACTCTAGCACCTTCAAATAACATTTCCGCAATGGTTTTGCACCAGAAAATTGCCTTCAAAAAGGCTGTCAGAATGCAGTCAAGATTCAGGAAGTATCCTTTTTGGAGAAGCTGAAACTTGCAGTTTGTGCCGTGGATCATTGGAGGAGAAGCCAAGAAGCATTCTTGAAGTCCAGTGTCTGGAAAGATGGAACAGTACTGAATGGGAGTCTGCATACCTTCAGAGAGCTGGTCAGCTGGGGATTGAGTGTGCATCTGTTCCAAAAGGCTGCTGTTTATTTTTGCTGGAACCTGGAGGTGGTGCGGTGGAACTTGAAGGATTTTTGCTTTTGTTGTGGACTGAGGGAGCTGCAGCTGCTTACTGTGCAGAGGAAAGTGTGTGTTAGAAATGTATATAGGTGTGTGTGTGTTAGAAATAATGCTGATGGGTATGTAGGTGTGTGTGTGTGTGTGTGTGTGTGTGTGTGTGTGTGTGTGTGTGTGTGCACGTGTGTGTGTGTGTGTGTGTGTGTGTGTGTGTGTGTGTGTGTGTGTGTGTGTGTGTGTGTGTGTGTGTGTGTTAGAAATAATGCTGGTGGGTATGTAGATGTGTGCGTGTGTGTGTTAGAAATAATGCTGGTGGGTATGTAGGTGTGTGTGTGTGTGTGTGTGTGTGTGTGTGTGTGTGTGTGTGTGTGTGTGTTTGTGTGTGTGTTAAAAATAATGCTGATGGGTATGCAGGCTGTGTGTTTGTGTTAGAAATAATGCTGGTGGGTATGCAGGCTGTGTGTGTTTTAGAAATAATGCTGGTGGGTATGCAGGCTGTGTGTGTGTGTGTGTGTGTGTGTGTGTGTGTGTGTGTGTGTGTGTGTGTGTGTGTGTGTGTGTGTGTGTGTGTGTTAGAAATAACACTGGGGGGTATACAGGCTGTGTGTGTGTGTGTGTGTGTGTGTGTGTGTGTGTGTGTGTGTGGGTCTTAGAAATAATGCTGGTGGGTATGCAGATTGTGTGTGTTTAAAATAATGGAGGTGGGTATGCAGGCTGTGTGTGTGTGTGAAAATGCCCCTGTTCAATATACCTGGTGGCTAGAGGTACTCAGGCCCAAACCCTGTACCTTTAGTACAGGGTAAAAAGAGCCTAAAGTCCCTAACCACCACCACTTGTGAGCTTTGCCTAGGTTTTTTGTGCTAAGAGTTGAGCGCTATAGTGAGAAGTAAATTTGTATTCCTCCAGGTATTTTCTGCTAAGAGTTGACAGCTATAGTGACAACTGAATTTGTATTCCCCAGGTGTTTTGTGCTGAGTTGAAAGATATAGTGAGAACTGAATTTGTATTCCCCCAGGTTCTTTCTGCTAATAGTTGAGTGAGAACTGAATTTGTATTCCCTAGTTTTTAGTGGTAAGAGTTGGGAGCT
>NC_056743.1:1329991702-1330036967 GCF_019279795.1 Protopterus annectens
GGGTAATAGCAAATGCAATGGTACAAATTTTATACCTGAAATTAAAAATAAGGGGTTTTACTTAGTGGTAACTTTATTATAGCAAAAAATTAGCTGGAGTGATGTTTGGCCTTGGTCATAACATAGATATTCTGATATGATACACTTATCAGTTAACTTGGGATAAAAAAATAAATAAAAATTAGTTATAATGCATTGTGACACATGGAGGTTTGTATTGCACAGACGAGGATTATTTTCTCATTTGCTGAAGGTTAAAATTGGCAAGCCGCAATATTAAAGTTTGCTTAGTTATAAATTGTGTAATGCATACACAATCGGTATCTTTGTCTTTTAGAAAATGTATGTACGAAAGTCCTCTTCTAACAGATTTCTATGTTTATAATAGCAATACATAAATGTATCCATATTAGCTGGGTTTGCTGTATATTTCTTAGTTTGCTGCTCATAAAATTTCAGTTTGTCAGGGAAATTAATGAATGTATAGTTTACAGTTACTGTATGTTGAGGCATTTGAGTTTCAGAATGCATATCCTTTAGAAATTGCATGCAAAAATCTTATAATAACAGATTTATGTTTAAAATATATCCCTGTTAGCTAGGTTTCTGCTCTATTTTTTGGTTTGTTGCTCATAAAATGTGTTTGTCTGGGAAATTATGCTGTGTTCATTTAACATCGCTGTATGTTAAGAAGCATTTTGGTTTCAGATTTCATATTCTTTAAACATGTGCAAAAGTCCTGTTCTAACAGCTTTCCATTTTTAAGAACAATACTTAATATCCCTATTAGCCAGATTTTTGCTGTATATTTTTTGGTCTGTTGTTCGTAACAGTTCTGTTTGTCTGGAAAATTATGCTGCCTGGTTTAAAGTCACTATATTAAGAGGCATTTGAGTTTCAGCTTTCATATCCTTTAGAAAATGCATATATACACTTCCTGTTGTAACAGCTTTCCAGGTTTATAAGAGCAATATTTGTGTCCCTCTTTGTGCCTTTGTCCCCAAAGTATAAAGCTTTGCACAGATTTCTTGTCCTAACAGGTTGAGAGGTAGGGCTTATTTTGCTTGTTGAACTGATTTTACAATGCATGCTCATAATAGCAAGGCCTAAGACCCTATGCTTTTTTGTTTTGTCAGATGTTTGCACAGCAGTTGATGTTGTGGAGCTTTTCTCCCCGGGCCTCTGCTGAAAAAGGGCCTTTTTGGCTCAGTCAGACACCCCCGGTTAACAAATGTAAAATAAATAAATAAATGCAACAATTCTCCTGATGGTTGTTTCAGTTACTGTTGCCTTGTCCTCAGAGTACATCTATTTTACTGTACAGGCATACTCATTTTTATGAAGTGTGTTACAAAATTGGTTATAGGTATCTGGGTCTGTTTTGCAGTATTACTAAAAGTAATGCAGTGTATCTTGTGTTCTCTCACCCAGGAATGCAATATGGTTGTTACATGTTGGAAAAGGGCAGCTACAATGCCTTCATTTTATTTTAAGTGCTGAAGACAGACTGCCGAAACTAGTTTAGATATTTCTAAGAACAGCCTGAGCACTTATTATGGGTGAAAGTTTTTTGATATATTGGCAGGCTAGAAGTGCATTACAGCTCGTGCTGGAAATATTTTTATGCAAGACTTTCAGGATTTGTTTCGTTAGCTGTGTACTAGACAATTACAATTGTCTATTCTGTTAATGTCTCAGTTTTCACTAATACTTTCAGTGTGCCTATTTTTAGAGCTATACTGTTTTTTGGAGAAAATGTCATGTGACTTCAGTCATGCAGTTCCACTTCAGAAAATGTTTAAAGCACATTCTGATGTCACTGCCTTGGGGTAATGGTAACAATATCTTGTAGCACATTCATGCCAATATTACTGTAGCCATTGTATATAATTTTTTGCAGTTAGTGTGCTATTTGGATTTTAAAGTACAGTATTGGGATTTCTTGATGTACAACTGTTTGGGATATGTGATTTGTTTTTTGGTGGTTACAGATGTGAGAGCTTGCATTCTTTGGTCATAACTGTTCATGACATGTCTGAAATGTCACATTCTTGTAAGTACTAAGTGCTGTACTTCAAATTTTCAAGGCACCTTTGCCAGGTGCACACCAGGGTGTAGGACAGGGCTAGAACCCTTCTGAAGTTGTGCACGCAGTATTGTCATGGTGTAGTGCTGTAGGTAGCATTGTCATGATGCAGTGCATGTATTTGATGGTACAGTTTGAAGTGTTTTGCAAGTAGATTAAGCTGGGTTTGTTTATCCTTAACACAAATTGTGAGATCAAGAGTGCTTTGATACTGAAAATGTCATTTTGCAATGAATCTCTCCTTTCTTTAACACTGGTTAGGTGGGTAAGTGAACAGCAGAGGACTGCAAGTGTCATTGTCAAAGTGAGGAAGTGAGTGCAGTGATCATGCAGGCCTTTATAGTTAGCAAAAGGAGCAGGAGAAGGTGCAAAGACCAGAAATGTCCAGTGATGTGGCTAGGTTGTAGGCCTGTTGCACCATATCTTAGATGTTCAGGAGATGTTTTTTTTCCTGCAGTATAGCCCTATTTCTTTCTGTGTTCAGTTACACTACTGTTTTACAAACCTAGGTACAGACTGCCCAGATTATGATGAGGATAGGGACATGGCTATAGATAGCACTCCAAAGAAGGAGATACACAATTTTTTAGCTAAGTTGGGCAAGTGCCTTTGACTGGCTTTTCTGCAAGACCTGTAACACAGACTTCACAAGCCATCATGGTGGCCGACATGATCTTCAACGACATGCCAGCAGCGAGAAACACAGACAGAATTGCAAGCATGCAACATGGAAGGACTAGGGCAGGCTTTTTCAGACCTCAGAGTTTAGCAAGTAGAAAGGTGGTTGAGGCAGAGGTTGGCTTTGTCTCGCTCCTTGCAAAACACAACTTGTCATTTGCAGCAGGAGAACACATTCTGAAATTTATGAAGAAATGTGGAGAGGATGAAGATGTTCTCAGGAAAATGACACGTGGAGCAATGAAGACAGCATGCATTGCACAGGATGTTGTGGGGCCTCATTACCAAAATGATGCTACAGCAGCCTACCAGAAATCACCATTCTGTGTGTATATGGACCAAAGCACAGACATGGGTGATGAAAAACTGTTGGTGATCCTTGTTGGTTACCTTGATGAAAAGGCAGGCAAAAATGTAATACGATTCCTTAATATGCCAGAATGTGTGTTGGGAACTAGACACGCATTGTTTGATGCTTTAATGTCCACTCTGACACAATTTAACATTCCAGTTTCCAACATTGTGCCCTTTTCTTCAGACAATGCTGCCTCAATGATTGGGAAACACAATTCTGTGTTATGTTATCTCGTTTAAAGGAGGTGAAGCCTACCATTGTAAATGTGGGGTGTCTGTGCCACCTGGCAGATCTATGTAGTAAGTCTGGTGTAAAAGCACTGCAGTCACAAGTTGAATAACTTATATCTGATGCATACTGTCATTTCAGTTCCAGTGCACAAAGACAACAACAATTGCAAGAATTTGCTTTATTCACAGACACAGACCCCCTCAAGATTATTAGACCCGCACCTACTAGATGGCTGAGTCTGGGTAAGATAATTAACAGAACCTTGGCCATGTGGGCAGCTCTGAATTTATATTTTTTTTTCTGTAGAGCCACAGTCTACTAAGATTGACTTGATCTCTAAACACCTACAAAGTCATGAAGTGCATATGATTTTTATGTTACATGTGCACTGAAACCTTTATTGGAGTTCAACATTCATCTTCACAGATGAGAAAGTCAGCTATTGACACTGCATGCTACAGTGCATAAACTCCTGCAGCAGTATGCTGGCAGACTCCTCAGACCTGCAGCTGCTGTCAGACTAATCAAACATGGTGATACCTCAGTGTTGACTGACAGTACCTCTTTTCTGCCAAACAGTGAGCATATTGGCTATGAAGTTAAACAGTACATGAGTAGCCATAAGGAGGATATTGCTGGTTCAGTTATTGAATTTAACTTTTATAAAAAAGTTACTGTGTTCTGTGCTGCAGAAAATGCTTAAACAGTTTCCCGTGCAGGCTCACTTAATGAAATATGCTGCATTCCTTTTTAATCCTGCCAAAATAAAATAATATTTCTGCAGGACTTATCAAGAATGTTGATTTCCATCTGGGTGTCTGTGAAAATGATACTGGGGCTGAACAATTAGTTGATGGGTTTACCCAGTATTAGATTGAAGACACAGGTAACCTGATAGGTCCAGTGGATGGGTCCCACTCATGTGTGTCAAAGTACTGGGGACACCTTCTGAGGGACCTTTGCATTGATGGTAAGCTGCCACTCTTTAAGTAGCCTATGATGACTCTACTTTGCTTGCCACATTCAAATGCACAAGCTGAGAGAGCATTTAGCATGGTGCGTTAAGTGAAAACTGAATAGCGACAGTCTTTCAGTGTAAAAACATTCAACTTATTATTAGCAGTGAAAATGAATGAAGAACTGGACTGCTGTGATTTAAGCTGCCAAAACATGTATTATATGCTGCTAAGAAAGGCACGGCAGCATACAATAAGTGTGCATCTAGTGTATCTAATGTATGATGATGTGTAGTGCAAGAACAGCATCCTAATAGGTCTGTTTAGAGGATTTAAATGTAGCAAGTGGATTAATGACAATGTGATTTTATGTCTGATTTGTACATAACTGCTGTTTATCTACTTATGGTGTGGTAATGGTATTGCAGCTTGTAAAATAAAGTTTTTATATCTGAATCAAGTGTCCTGTATTGAATTTTACAAATATTCTAGACCCCATGGCAATGGCATGTTTCATGCAATGCAAAAATAGGGTGCTCCACATTTTAACTGATTGCCACACATTGCTAGGGTTTGTGTTCCACATTGGCCTCTTAAAAGGTTGAGAGCTAGGAACAGAACCCATTTGCACCGGAGACCCGGGGTGAAAAGCTCCGCGATACAAAATATAACAATTTAGAGTCACAAGGAAGTTAAAAATAACAATAGGTTTGTAAATTAAATTGCAGCCAATAACACAGAAGTAGAAAGTACAAGTTTTAAAACATCACAATCATCGTAAGTTACAATTGTAAACAATCAGTATAAGTTGTTGCATGGCATATTTTTTAGTAAGAGTTCTAAATACAGTGGTGCTGTTAAATACAGGTGACTAGGAGAACAGGAAGAAGGGAGGAGATATTATGGGGGCTTAGTGCAAGTACATTTCCAGCATGAGGAAAACTGGGAATGGAGAGATTTTTTAAAATGAGAGGAGTTTTAAACTGATCTAATGGTTAGAGGTAAAGCATTCCATTTTTTAGCTATTGCATGAGAGTAAAGTAGCTTGCCAGGAGGAATATTAGGTTTATGGACCTATAATAGTTTCTGATCCCCCTGATCTACAGGGCCTATTTGGGTGATAGTGGTTGAATGTTGAGCTTAGGGCAAGACAATCTTGGGGTCTGAAGAGTATTTTATGATTAGTGGTTAGTTGCAGGTAGGAGAAGTAGATAGGTACTATTTGATATACAAGCTAACTGCTCTAAGCTTATTTTTGCACGATGTCACACTATTTAACAGGTTTCAGATCTAATCTTAATTTTACAGGTAAATTTTACTGTTAAGGCGTTTGCTACTATATAGGACACTGCTAACCACCATGGCCTGACAAAAAGTGCCACACAGAAAAATAGCTTGAAAACTGACTGATATGCCTCTAGCCAATCAATAATTACACTTTGAGCTTCCCTCATGCTTCCCCATCTCAGAGATCCCAGGTAAACACCTTCTGCTACAAGATGTCTGACCCTGGAATCTGTTAATATAAAAGCACAGCAAAAGCAGCTTTCAAAGCCAAATAAGAGTCCACAGTCACTAAGAACAGCCCTTCAAAATTTTGTAAATTGCTGCTCTCTCCATTGCCTACTCAGTAACCACACTCATTAATAGATCTGTCATGGAGAATACTGTGCTGTGCCCTATTGCTGGAAAAAGTCCATTGTGGTTCACTGACATAAAGATGCTTATTACTCTTTCTTGAACAATTACCATCCAATTGCCTTACCTATTACAGTTTAAAATTTTTTTTTGAAAAATGCATCTACGATCAAAACTACCGCACGCATTCAGAATAGCTTTAGACCCAGGCATGGAGCCAGCACAGCCCTTGTTAACTTGGTTGAACATATGTGTGATAATCTTCACAGTGGAATATTTGGAGATGCAAAATAATTCAACTTTCTGAAAACTTTCACTACTGTTTTGTACGAGAACATTATTCAGGTTCTTGATAACACAGTCTTCCTACTAAGTACTATTAAATTCCTCAGCAGCTATCAGGAAAAGAGATCACAAGAAATGAAAAGGAACCCTGAACTACACACTGTTGTTGTTAATGACCCCTAACACTTAATGGTTGGTCAATTCTTTTCATCATCTATGAGAATGATGTGGCACTCAGCATTGACAATGGCATATTTATTCCGTATATAGACTACTCCACAATTGTCATCTATGGTCAACTCCACATACCCTCTGTCACCTTCTGTAATCATTGTTTCAAAAAATATAGACATAGCTAAATTACGTGGGTCTTTTTAAAATGTCCCAAAGATAAAATTAATTATTTTCTCTCCTAAATCCCCCTCCAACTGCCAAATCACAGATTTATTCTGATATTATTAATTCTTTGTTTGCTGATCCATTCCATATCCCCTCAGTCAATCTCATTCCAACAACTAACATTCATGGCATTACCATTGAAAATTCCCATGCACTCAACACAGTTACAAAAACTAACCTTGTCTGAGAAAACTGTGTAGGTATTCCACAAAGCTGTCTCTGTACCAGTATCATTCAAAAAGATGCCACCACAGAGGTATATGAAACAGTTTTTGTTGGATTATTAGTGCTTTTTGTCTCTGAACTGTTTTTGGTTGGCAAATTGTAGAGGTATAAATCCTTCCTACCAGACAAAGCTAAAGTCTTCATATTTAGACCGTATCTTCTGTCATGCCTCATGTACTGCTCTTACCTCTTTAATAACTTAGCCTCACTGCTTCAAAGAAAAGTGGAGTAGAGTATCCAGGAATACCTGTTTTGCTTCTAGATTTAACAGTCAACCTCACCACTATTTCTCTCTGTGTGAACCCATTTGGCTTGAATATAATCACTGCTTCACTTCAAATTCTGTATAACTATGTTTGCTCACAAACTCTGCTGCTATCTAAATTGCCCATACATAGCTAAGGTTATTATCTAGAAGGCCTCTACATGGAGCCTTAGGCCTGTAGTTCTGTCCCTTCAATGCATTTGGTGACTCAGCATTTTTCATCTCCAGTGGAAACATTTGATATAATCTCCCTCCTGATGCAAGAATTACCAAATGCAAACAGACATTTAAATCCCAACTAGCATTTCACCTCTGTAACAATCAGAAGATGTAACCTAAGTACTTTTTTGTTACTAAACCTTCTGCATGTAACATTTGCTATACAGACCCCCTTTTGTGCAATTGTTGCATCTTTCAACTTTTCACTTGCTATACTTTACTATAGTATTAATATTTTCTTTAGAACATTTACTTCATGTAACATATAAATGTTTACTTTTCCATGTTAGTGTGTGTAGGATGGACTATCTGCAAGTTGGCAAAATCTAATTATACAACGACCCGCCATTAATATTCCAAAACGTGCATGCTGATTGGTCAGCGTGCATGTTGTAAATTAGAGTTATACTAATGGAAAAAGGTCCGGTCGCCCGGACTTTTTCTATTAGTATAAGTCTTTTTTTACAGCAATGGAGAATGCAAGATCTCCGTTGCTTTTTACACACTGTCTTGCTATGTTAAAGGAGTTTAACATAGCAAGACAGCTTTAAAAAAAGTAACGGAGATCTTCCTTTCTCCGTTGCTTTTTTTAAAGCTGTCTCGCTATGTTAAACTCTTTTAACATAGCGAGACAGTTTGTAAAAAGCAATGGAGATCTTGCTTTCTCCATTGCTTCCACTCACAGCTCTGATGTACTGCGTAAGCATACGCATGCGCAGTACATCAGAACTGCCGCAGAATACCAGATAGCTGCGGAAGGGCAGCAAGGAGGCATTATACAATGCCATTATTTAAGAAAAGTAATTATTTTTTTTCTTAAATAATGTCATTGTATAATAGCAATAACCCACTTCTGGGTGTGGGTAATGCTGGATTTACCCACAGTTGTCTTTGTTTGGCCACTCAGGCTTTGCCCTCATGACCAAACCACACCAACCGTGGGTAAATCCAGCATTACCCACACCCAGGCGTGGGTTATTGCTATATTAGCCAACAGAAGAGTGGGGGAAGCAAAGTCCCTGAACTGAATTTTTTTTAATAGTTAACATTTCTGGTGCAAGTTCATGGTCATATGAGTCGTGCTTCATTATTGCTGGGTGAGTTCTCTTTTCCTTTGTATTATGAAATATGAAGTTGGTATATATAAGTAAGGCAGCGTGATGTGGACAAAACAACTTAAATGGGGATAGTGAGACCATGCCTCCTGAAAGCTGTGATTTTACCCACAGTTTTAGCAGATACATTTTTTGACAAGTTTGATTCATTTGTTTTGTTTACGAGTTCAGTTTCAATAAATCACAGTAGACTTGAGTGGGACTATGCTATATCATATGCATTAGCCGAATTAAATGTATATTGTTTAACTGTAGAATGCTTACTGTAACCTGCATTTTCTTATTGTTTTACGGTCTTAAGGTTGTGGTAATTTTAACGTAAGATGATGTCTCCCCTCTGGTGCAGGGGTTTCTTTTGTACCCTGAGTTTCTTCATTCTTTTCAGTAGCTTGTGATGCACATGAGAAGGAAAATCAAATGGTGTAGTTTGCCCAACAGACAGAAGAAACAATTGTATTATTTTATGCCACCAGTTCCATACATCTTTGCATCTGCAGAGAATTGCACTCCCTAGAGGACTTATTTAGTTTACAGCAGCTTGCCCTCAGCATGTCCAGAATAAGATAATTGCAGATGCCACTGCAGATGCAGTTCAAGATAGATCAGACCAGCTATGAGTTTTGACTGCCGATAGCTATGATACTGCAATACATTCTCTCTCTCTCTCTCTCTCTCTCTCTCTCTCTCACTCTCTCTTTCTTTGTGTCTCTGCTTTCCTATATCAGAGTTTATTTTTATACCAGGAATAAAAGTGGTAGAGATGTCAAGTGTTTTATGCAACAGTCCTTGACAAGTTCTGGCTTCTGCTTCAACTCTCTCTGCAATTGTTCTATGATTCATGTCTGTGACAGGAAACATTATGTACCAGTTATGTAAGCATCACTGAAGGAAGTTGTTATAAAACTGGGTATACTTCATCACAAACTGTCAGGAGTTGCATTTACTTTTGGATGGCCTTCATCATTTGCTGCATGTTGCTGTTTTGCAGTATAAAGCTTTGTCTTTCACCAATCTAGGACCATTAGGACTAGGCTGATATCTAATCTGATACAAAAAATAATGTGTGACTTCTGTTTGTCATTTTTGTAACAAATGCTGAAAATTCTAAGACAATTGCATGAACATTGATAGCACGGCATTTACCTTTACTAACCTTATCTCTAGAGACTAGTTTGCCAGATGTCTTCCTTTAGCAGTTTTTAGCATGGGTTTTTCTAGACAGCTTAAAAGTATTTCTGGAGTCGATCAGCAATTAAAAATAATTTGTGTGTATGTCTATGAAGACAGTGCTTAATCTGACTACACATTCATTTTTTTTTCTACAGCACTTAGTGTTTCTATAGCTAGATCCCATCACCAGAGAGCAGAGGTGGATATCTTTACACCTATGGTATAACATATGTTTGCCTCAGGCAAGCAAAAAATATGTGTGTGTTTGCCTATGTGTGTGTGTGTGTGTGTGTGTGTGTGTGTGTGTGTGTGTGTGTGTGTGTGTGTGTGTGTGTGTGTGTGTGTGTGTGTGTGTGTGTGTGTGTGTGTGTGTGTGTGTGTGTGTGTGTGTGCATAAATGAAAGGCCATTTTTTCCCCATTGGATGACTTAAGAGGCTGATAATCATTGATTCATCAGTATGGGATGTTACATCTCCTAGATTCACGATTGGTTGACTATTGAGAAAAGATGTTCTGATTGGTCTATATGGTGGGTTAGATGAATTAATGAATATGTTGAACAGTTTATAGCCGAAAAGAGAGCTTCTGTGGTTTACAACCATGAATGTATTTGTCAGCTTGCAATGCACTACACATATAATTTACTATGTGTTTTCGTTATTTCACATTGATAAACAAGTGTGAATGTGAGGTGGACTGGGTCGCTATATTCCGGCCTGACACCATATTAAGTTGTCATGCAACAATATTTTACTTGATATGGTATATTAGATAATTGTTGATTTTTTGGATTTTTTAATTCTTAGATTTGTTGCTACTATGTTTTATTTTATATTATACAATATCTGTCCATTAGCATTCCAAAACTGATTGGCCAGCCCAACCATTACCATTGTAAATCTGAGAATATACTAACGGAAAAAGGTCCAGTCACCCAGACTTTCCCCCATTAGTATATCTCCTGATCGTTTAACTTTTTTTTTTTGCCCGCCAAAAAGAAAATGGAGGACCTAAAACAAATGAGAGAAACAGAGCAGACAGGTGCGTTCTGAAAAATTAAAGAAATGTACCTGACTATCCTTTTTTTTTTTTTTTGTCTGTGCCATTTCCCTCGTTCATTTTAAGTCTCCCAATTTCTTTTTTTTTTTGTTATTTTCAAGTAAAAAAGAAAGCAACAGAGATCTTCCTTTCTCTGTTGCTACCTCTGCACAGCACTAATGTACTGCGTAAGCATGGGAATACAAGTCCCTTTCACATGCGCAGTACATCAAAAGTGCCCCAGGATACCAGAAAACTGCGGAAGGGCACAGAGGCATTATACAATGACATTATTTAATAAAAGTAAGTATTTTTTTCTTAAATAATGTCATTGTATAATAGCAATAACCCCCAGCTGGGTGTGGGCAATGCTGGATTTACCTGTGGTTGGCTTTGTTTGGTCATGATTCACCCTCATGACCAAACCACACCAACTGTGGGTAAATCCAGCATTACCCAGACCCAGCCATGGGTTATTGCTTAATTAACATTTATTTTAATATGCCTCTGGTAGGCGTGTCTATTTACAGGAATGTCATTGATTGCTATTTGGTATATATAGGTTGTAAGCAAGAAGATAGTAGATCTGAAGAAGGACTCTGAAGTCTGAAAGTGCTTATCTATGGTCAATAAAGTATTTACCTGGTTCTATATACCCTGACTTCTACCGTAGTGGTCATTATTGCTTATGGTTTCCTTTACTTAGTTTTGAACTACAGTGATGCTTCAGCTCCCATTTCCATTTTTTATCACTTACTTATATATATATATATATATATATATATATATATATATATATATATATATATCTATAGCTCTCTCTCTCTCTCTCTATATATATATATATATACATATATATATAATACATATATACAAACAGACACACACCACACACACACACACACACACACACACACACACACACACACACACACACACACACACACACACACACACACACACACACAAACACACACATATATATGTGGAGTTTAGCTGATGCAATTTGGTCAACTACACAGATGGTCAACACCTGTGAACAAAACTAGCAAACTGGATGATTCTTAAGGGTGGAGAATTTGCCCTTTCCCTGAGAATTGTGCAACCTTGGAGTTAGAATATGTAATAAGCAGAGGATGTGGGGTTAAGTGGGGCTTGCCCCCTGCAAAGAGTGATGTTTTCTTTGTAATTTTGTTTTCAGGTTTTTACCTGCACAGGGATTGATCATTGGTCCATGCCTAGTAGCACGTCAATGTGCATAATGTGGACCATTTGGTGTAGACATTATTCACATCGATATTAGTGACATTCAATGAAGGTAAGTAATATATATATATATATATATATATATATATATATATATATATATATGGATCTACTTCTGATTGTCAAAAACAGACTTTCTCGACAGCCAGAAGATCGAACCCATTTAAGAGAAAGTGCATGAAATCGAAAATGCACTTTCACAAAAAAAGGTACTCCGAAGCACATTACAGTCGGGATAAGGAAATATATTCTTTTTCCCACTGTAGTGTGATCTTAGAGTTAGTATATTTAATTAGGGTGGGGTGGGGGGGTGCAAGGGGGCTTGCACCCCTGCAAAATACTGTTTAAAGTAATTTTTTTTTGTTTTTTTCAGGCTTTTGTGAAAGTGCACTTTCAATGTAGTGCACTTTCTCTTTAATGGGTCTCGATGTTTCTTGTTCAAGATTGTGAAATGTTGATCAAGAAACATAGACCCATATATATATATATATATATATATATATATATTATAAATATACACACACACACAGAATCATTTGCAGTGGCTGGAGCTTTCTTGCGTTTATTCAATATATATACATTTCCTAGCCATTCTTTTTGCTGTTTATTTTATAAAAGTGACAGTTCACATATTGTGTTATGCATGGTATACTTTATTCTATATTGTTTACTTACTGGTTTATAGTCTGCTGTCTGAAGTATTTTGTAACTGGTATGGTTAATTGCTGTGGTTCTCATTTATTGTGTTGTTTCATACATACTTTGTGTAGCTTCTACTTCCTTGCATTGAATTGAATGGTTTCTGAAATATAAACTAAAGAGATGTCAGGATATACTTTTATATGGTTAATTAATATTGCATATAAAATGGTTCCTACTGGGGACTTCCAAAATTGCTGTACACAGATCAATAGCTTAATTACAGGTCTCCCAGTGTATAAAAAATCTAAGAAAGCTAGTAGTTCTACCAGTTTAAATAAAATTCAGTTACAGCCTCGATGCCAGCAAAGAGGAAATTTAGAGAGCCTGAAAGAAAATCAACTGGAAAAAGGTGAAAAGAAAACATGTGCTGAGAAGAATCTTGTAACTATTCAGCAGAAAGCAGTTCAAGCTCCAACTGTGGTATGAGAGATGGCTTCCAGTAATTTAGAGGGAAAAATAAATCAAATGTACTTAGAGCTGATTAAAATAAACAAACATTGAAGGAGTACATCAACTCAAATGACAAAAGGCTGGAAAAATAGAAGAAGCTTTAAGTAGCTATTCAGATGTACTGATTAAACTGCAAGAATCAGGGAATGAAATGAAGAAAAGGCTGGCTGAGTATCAGACTTCTCAATAAGAGCCGTTTCAAAAAATTGTAGAGTTAGGGGACAGAGAATATAGAGAAAACATGAGATTTTCTGCTGTACCAAAGAAACTGGAAGGAACAGGCAGTATGAATTTTATGGAAGTATAAATAAACAGTTGGATTAGCATACCACAGCAGGATTTGTTAACTGAAATGACACATTGAGTGTATGCTCCAAACCTGGCCTTAAGAGAATGCAGCCAAAACCTGCATTAGTAAAGATGCAATAGTAACAGCAGAAAGAGTTGAAGCTGACAAAACTGTGGCAGACGGTCAAAGTATTAAAAACTGGAGACAGTTGAGTATTTGTAAAAAAATATTATTCGCTATACACCAGGCAGAACAGAACCAAATTTATCCCAGTAATCATGGAATGTCATGAGGCAGGTGTGAGATTCAAGCTGCTATATCCATCTGTCTTCAGAATATTCATGTTTGATGCAGAATAGGCTAAGGAGAAAATATAAATGTTTATCCAACAAAAAGTGAGCCAACAAACAGAAGAGGACTCTACTTCTCATTCTCCTGTCAATAAAGCTCATAGAGAGACTTTGAAAAACTTCACCAAACAAACAAGCAAAAGTATTTATTATACTGTTAAAGCGTTTTAACAGTATAATAAATAACAGTTCATAGAGAGACTTTGCCAGTGAAATCTTTTCCAGTGTTCCAAAGGAAAATTTTTGAGAGACAGAAAAAAAAAGAACAGGAGTTGACTAGAAGAATTGGGAGTACCTTGGGTGTGACCAAGAGTCTGGTGTTGGGAGATGGCAGTGAACATGAAGAAGACCAGTAACACTGAACTTTGTGAGTAAATCTCAGGTTATAAAGCATTAATCACATTTGTGAAAATGGGTTTGTTTTTTTTTTTTTGCTAAATTTGTGGGTGGACTGAAAAGCATATACCACACTTTATGTCATTAATATTTAGCAGGACACTGAAAGAAAAAGAAGCAATTATAAATAAAATAATTTTTGTTTTTAGCAGTATTAGTATAAAACATTTCATGATACTAAATGCATGGTATATATTAAAGCACAGTTGTGTAGTATGTATTCAGAGGTATCTTAAATGTATCAACTCTGAGATTGCATTATAATGGGGAAAAGGGCAAATTCATGAAGATGGCCAAGCAATTTTTCCCGTAGGAAAAAGTTTGCTGAACTGACCGTTTGCAGAAATGGAAGTTCGATGTTTAGTGGTCAATGAAAAGGCTAAGATATTAAAGTAAATAATTACTTTTTTAGTATTAAGAAATATAGATATTACAATGCAAAAGAAGAGTAAAGGTTGAACAAAAGAAAGTTTAAATTAATATGCTATAACCTTGGACTGTTGGGGTGGGGGTTGGGTGTAAAAGTGAACTGGTTATATTATATGTAGAGATGAGATGATTTCATTTATTTTTGCATAGGTGAATGTCTGGATTAATGTCCTTGGCTTAATCTAAAAACAAGTGTTTCCTGTAAGCAGGTAGGCTTGAAAAATAAGACAAAATGATGAATACATTGAGAAGTGCTAAGTTTCTTGCATATGCAATGATATTGGTTTATTCAGGGTCTATAGTACCACATCATAAAACCTACACATTGAATGCCTTTTTGCCGACCACTAAACATTGAACTTCCATTTCTGTGAACGGCCACTTCAGCAAATATTTTCCTAGGGGGAAAAAATTGCTTCATCAACCAGAAATGTGACACAATTTCAGACCTTTCAAACTGGGGGCTTTGCTCCCCATACCCCCTAATGTGGGGTGCTGTGCTCCCCACACACCCTAACTAAATATATCAACTCTGAGATTGCATTATAATGGGGAAAAGGGCAAATTCACAAAGATGGCCAAGCAATTTTTCCCATAGGAAAAAATTTGCTGAACTGTCCGTTCGCAGAAATGGAAGTTCGATGTTTAGTGGTCAATGAAAAGCCACTTGATGACTATGGTTTTTTGATCAGGTAATACCAACCTTTTATTTAACTTTATTAAATGTTTAGTGCGAGTTAAGAATTCTGCAGCTGAAGGCAATGGTATATTTTGTTCTTATGTTTCCATGGAAATGAGGTGTCTGCAAGTGCAAGCAATTAATCTTGAGAGTTCTGAGCATTGTTTGCTTAGGGAAGTGCAAAATTTAAAAGTGAAAGGGCAAACAGTTCAGTAAAAAATAAAGTTTAAAGTTATTGGACATGAATAAGAGATAGCAGCTTCCCTAGCAGCCTTAATACACATCCATTTTAATAGAACAGTGTATGGTTTAGTTTTATTTAATGAATGTGTCTGCAGAATATAGGTCCCTAAGGAACTAAGAGTTTATATGTATTCTAAGGGCATAATAGCTAATTCCATTTTACATAAGAAGCTAAACAAACTTTTAAGCATTACAGGTTACAAAATGATGAAACTTATTATCAGCAACAATGAAAATAAGTTATTGGAACTTAACAAGGAAATAAAGGTACTTAATTCTATTGTTAATGACACTTTGTTGCTTATGGTAGTGATTATAAAAATAGCTTTGTTAAAATCAATAATTCCATAAAACTTAAAAGGGAATGGAAATATAGTAAATTGGACAGAGATAAACCCCAGGATTCACTAATCTTCTGGTCAGGAATAAGTTATTCCTGCACAGAAATGACTGTTTAAGTGGAGCACGGCAGAGTGGCATGGATATTTATGAAAGTGCACTGCCTGTGCTCCTAAACTAACACAGAGTCATGGACAAGTGCAGAGGGTGTGTTTGAGAGCAGAGCTCTCACAATATACATGCCCCTGCACTCAAGAATTGCCATTCAGCAATTAAAATGAGCGAGAATGCTCATAGCACCCCAAACATGTCAGAATAGCTGTAAAATGTACAGATGCATGCAGAAATCCACAGCAATATGTTAAATCTGTCCCTCCATTTGTTCCCCCATCATTTCAGGGTTTGTCCAGAGTTTGCACTTCAAGAGGTTGAGAGGTATGCCCACCGTGAAGCAGAAAGCTAACAAAATAACAGATGTAGCAATAGTAGGGATATTTGTGAAGGGTATAGATAAAAGAACACTACAAATTTTTTTTTTATAAAAGTGATAAAGTTTAACCCTAGCTGCACATGTGCCCATTGCTAAGCTATGCATAGCCCAGCTTAAACAGCACAAGATGTTGAATAACAAGATTCATTCAAGAGAAGCAGTACTGCTATAGTGTAGTGGTTACAGCGTATGCTTTGCGAGCAGTGATTCCCCGTTCAATCCTCACTGTAGCAAATTTCCATTTTACATGTGAAAGCAAGTCATAAACAATTATTTTGTGTATAACCTACTAAATAACATATATTTGTGAACTGGAGGACTGCATTAAGTCCAGATGTGAGGTGTCATTGTAATAATGTGGTGAAATCCCCTGATAAGCACAAGTGCCCCATACAGTATACTTACACATGAATCAGGGGTACTAAACAAATTTATGATATGTAATGAATAATAAATCAATGCCATACAGCAAATAGTGTGTAAAATTAAAAATAAGCAACGCTAAGCATTGCACACCTCTTTCCTATCACCCCTTTTTCTTGTCTTCTAAACAAATTAGTGCATGGGTAAGTGGGAGTAAGCACTTTTAAGCAGTACTAAGTGGGTTTAAGACTGTTTGTGCAGGGGTAAGCAATGCCTACACATAATAAGTAATTTTGAGGCTAAGTCTCTGTAAGCATATTTTCCTTGTAGTTAGCATTGCTTACCATCGTGAAAACCTGCACAAACCCACTTACAACTCCTTAAAAGTGCCTTAGTCACTCTGTATCCAACAGCCCTTGTTCTGCCCAGCAACAAAAGAATCAACCTTTACAAGTCTCGAACCCAGGACCCTACACATTATAGCCACAGTGATTTACTACTACACCATATCAACTGTACATAAAATTGAGGTATACTCAACCTCTCTATGGCAAAATCACATTTTACATGTGAAAGGAATTTATAAACATTTTTTTTGTTGTATAACCTACTAAATAACATATATTTGTGAATTGGAGTACTGCATTAAGTCCAGATGTGAGGTGCCAATGTAATAAAGTGGTGAAATCCCCTGATAAACACAAGTACTCCACACAGTATACGTACACATGAATCACGGATGCTAAACAAATTTATAACATGTAATGAATGATAAATCAATGCCAAATAGGAAAGAGTGTGCAAAATAAAAAATAAGCAACGCTAAGCATTGCACAACTCTGCTTACCAGGTGTAAGCAATGCGTAGCCCAGCTAAATAGGATTGCCCATTGGTATGCCCCTTTAAGCAATGCCAAACTTAGGTAAGCATATTTGCCCATAGCTTAGCATTTTTAAAACCATCCAATCATGGCAAAGTGCAGGAAATCAGCCCTATTTAAACCGCACTAGTGGGAATACATCTCATAACTGGTTGCAGCTTCCGCCTGTAGGCACAGTGGCCAGTATTAATGATCATGCTTCCGAGTGCAGCGCTGGGGCATCCAGGAGTCTAAGGTCATGGCAGGACACCCGGTGAAAGACCATGAAGAGAGACTGCTGCAGGGCCAGTACTAGGGTTCACAATATAAAGTGGAAGCCTGGGTCTGTCTCGCCCATGACCTCACCAGTGCCACTGGCATCCCTTGAACTGGTGAGCAGGTCAGGCATCACTATGCCGACCTGAAATGGAAGAAGAGGGAGCTCTTGGATCAGTGGACACAAAAAGCTAGGCAGAGGGGTGATGTCTCAGCAGTGTGTAAGTACTCATACTACTAACTGTTTAATAATTGCCTAGCTCGTGTATATTATGGATAGGTATGACTAAATATTTCTCTATGTCTCTGACAGCTGCAACAGAGTAGGCTGTGAATCAGGAAACCCATGTGTAGGCTGCAGGTTAGTAATAATCTTGCATGTACTGTCATAAGAAATAAATCTAAAAGTAGTAGAAAATTAATTGCCAGTATAAAACCTGTATTGTGTATGGGATGTACTGAATAAACCAGATGATATGGCAGGAAGAATATCATATAGGTTGTATGTAAATAAAAGGATAACAGCCTGGCAATAAAGGTCTAAATCCTAGACTGCTTGTGTTTACTCTGGTATCATATGGTAATGTAGTTTTGCATTCTCTTAATAGTACTGTTGTATTAAGCACTGTTACCCACACTGTGCTACATAAATAAAATGTGTAGGAATGTCTGTATACGACTGTTGTAATCACAAGGTCATATTGTACAACTGAGAGAAACTTGGATAGAAAACAATGAACAGATCCACAGCAAAATCCCAATAGCACACTCTACTGTGGCATACACTGTTGTATTTTTAGCACACACAGCCCTGGTTCGAATCCTCGGAGTGGTAGTAAGCTGTATGCATAATCATACCCCTCAACTGTACAGATTTTTTTTAGAAAGTTCAGATAATTGGCTTAAATTTTCTGCCTGTCACCTTGTCCCCCTGACAAATCAGTGGGATGATCCCAGAAGTTTAGGCAGCAAATAATGACATACAACTGATTGTCAGGCATAACCATCAGAAAAATATATATAGGAACAAACCTGTCACTCTAGCAACTCACCAAAATGTTATGAGAGTAATATGCAAATTATGTCCCATCTCTATCCCCATGTTGTGAAGCTATGACCAGAGTGTGTACAGTAACAGAGTGAGACGTATGTGCATAATAATAATGTGGAATCTGGTAATATGTGTGGCAACATTCAGGTAGTGTTAACAAACACTCCCTCCACAGGTCTGTCAGATAAGAAAACTGTGCCTGGAAATAAAGATTGAAATCCTGGACTGGTAGTGTTTAGTCTGGTATTGTATGGCATTGTTAGTGTTGCAGTTTCTCTGAATATTAATGTATTAGTCATCACTGTCACCCACACTGTGTTACACAATAAAAATGTCTAGTAATCCCTGTATAAGACTGTTGCAAGTACAAGGTCAGAGTATAAAACCACGGGAGACTTATAGACAGAGAACAGTGAAGTGATACACAGCAATCTCTAAATAGCATACTCCACTGTGACGTACACTGTTTTATCTTTAGCAGACACAGCCATGGTTCAAATCCTGGGAGTGGTAGTAAGCTGTATGTATAATCATACCCCTTAACTGTACAGATTTGTTCAGAATGTCCAGATAATTAGTCCATATCTGCTGCCTGTTACCCTGTCCACCTGGCAATTCAGTGTGAAGATCTCTGAAATTTAGGCAGCTTTTAATGACATATAACTGATTGTCAGACCTGTAAACATTCAGAAAATGTATATGAAAACAAACCTGTCATTGTAGCAACTCACATTGAGGGCATTTGTCAAAATATGTCCCAGTTCCACCTGCATGTTTTCAAGCCTTCACCAGAGTATGTGCAGTAAGAGATTGAGAGGTGTGTGCATAACAGCAACCTGGAATCTGGGAATATACGTAGAAACAGTCAAGTAGTGTTAACAAACAATACCTCCACAGGTATACCAGGTAAGAGGTGTATACTGTAGGTAAAACACAGTTCACATATACACTTATCTACAAACATACCCCTGTCCAAACTAAGGCCATAGGGTAGTGTAATAATACCTGTAAGGTACAGATTACAGCAGTGACTAAAAGTTTTGAGAACTACAGGGATATACAAGTTGTTAACTGACATCTCTCTCTCCCTCTCACCATATCTGCAACAATAATCTAATACACAACTCAATGGATATGTGTACAATTAAATCTACTGTTGGGACATATGTCCTGTTGTTTGATAAATATTGAAATGTGATTCTATGCATTATCCGTGTTGAAATACTCCCACATTGGTGGCATGTTGACATCAGTGTAACCTGCATGCTGTTGTAATGCCCACTGTGGTTCCATATATGCATGTGCTCTGTTTGCTATGCAACGGTTCCATATCTGGTGTTTTGGATTAATAGGAATATCTATGCATGCTCTTATACCTAATCCTGGAATGTGTTGACTATTACTAACCCACATGTGTTTTAAAATTGCAACACCATAGCATGTTTGGGAAGGCTGACCCAAGTGGACTCACCTCTCCCACCTCATCTGGCCATGGTACCAGGCACCAGCACATCTGGGGCCCACCCCGGGACCTCTTTGTCCGCTGGTCCTGCACCACCTTCGGGTGGAACCACCTCAGGGGATGGGGCTCACCCCCCCATGGGAGTGGGCGAGGACAGGAAACTGTCACCCATCTTCATGTCTGGGGTCTGGTGCATAGCGAGCTCCACAGGGAATTTGGAGATCTGCTACACCAGCTTGAGGGCCATGTGGTGCATTTAGAGCGTCAGCCTGCCCCTCCTAATCAGCCCCCAGCATAGCCACCTTTGGGGTCATGAAGGTGCAGTGGTGACTGCCCATGGGTGGTGACATCAGTCCCACTGTTTCCATTTGGGGTCTGATGGGCTTCTGAATTCCAAACACCCCTCCCCATCCAAGGTGGTTACCCCCCACATGTGTCATATACCACCCCTGTATGCTGTTCTGTCTTGTCTGTCATCCTACCCAATATACCTCCCCAAATATACCTACTACCCTTCCCCAACATCCCACTCTCACCTTAAAAAAAAGAAAAAAGGGAAATCTGTTCCCACCAAAAAATCTCGCCCCATACATATCTGTCCATTTTGCACATGTGTCCACTGGACACGTAATCTGGTGTAATTGGCTTCACAACATATTACTGTTGTCCTCACCCCTTTCTCAGGGGTTTGAGTGTCCAAATGTACCTCCAAATTCAGTGTATATGCACAGCTGTTGCTGTAGAAGAAATGGGCAGCTATGGACCTTCCCTACACCCATCCTGCACATCCCTAGCTATTTTCCCTATTGTCTTTCCCTCTTTGTGCCCCTTTTTCACCACTTTCCTATCACCTCTTTTTATTTTCTTTTAAATAAATGAATGCGGGGGTAAGCAAGAGTAAGCACTTTTAAGCAGTAGTAAGTAGAATTAAGCCTGTTTGTGCTGGGGTAAGCAATGCACACACAGAATAAGCAATTTTGAGGTTAACTCTCTGTAAGCACATTTAACCGGAAGTTAGCATTGCTTACCGTCGCTCAAACCCATGCAAACCCGCTTACAACTGCTTCAAAGTGCCTTGATCGCTCTGTCTCCAACAGCCCCTGTTCTGCCCAGCAACAAAAAAAGTAGACCTTGCAAGTCTCAAACCCAAGACCCTGCACATTATAGCCAAAATGATTTACCACTAAGCCATGTCAGATATGAACAAACCTGATGTTTTCTCAAACATATCATCCAGCACAGTCATTCAACAGTAGAGGAAATGTATTTATACATGTGTGTGTGTGTGTGTGTGTGTGTGTGTGTGTGTGTGTGTGTGTGTGTGTGTGTAAATATATATATATATATATATATATATATATATATATATATATATATATATATAAGAACACAACAAATACATATATGACCAAAGGCACCATTAATGGGGGTGAGAGGGCCCAATTTAAGTACCACTTGTAATTATTGATATCATCCCCTCCTCCATAGCCAAACAGATCTGCCTTGCAACACAAGACCAACACTTGCAAGTCTTATTACTCAGGACCCTACACAACATAGCCACAAGAAGTTAACAGTAATCCATCTCACCTGTATGTCAAGATGATATCAATAAGATATCATACAGAACAGTCTGTCTACCATAGGGAATGTACAATGTGGAACCAGTAAACATTCTAATTAATGATACATATATACATATACACACATATACGTGTGTATATATATATATATATATATATATATATATATATATATATATGTGTGTGTGTGTGTAGATATATATATATATATATATATATATATATATATATATATATATATATATATATATATATATATATGTATATCCCGTATTTCTTTCTAAATACGACTTAACCAGAGAATAAAGCCTAGCATGTTTTTTCCAGGGTGGTCATGATATAAGCCCTACCCCAAAAATAAGCCCCAGTTAATATTGTCAACAACACATGACAGATGTGTTGAATTATAAAATAATATTATTGACACCAGTTGACTGAGGTTATCGTACTCTGCTCAACATTTTCAGACCATTCAGACACCCAACTTCTTCTCTTTGCAGAAAGTCATAAGACTCTTTCACTGGGAGTCCTCCACAATTCTTACTGTAATCCTAATTATCACTCACACTTGACAGTTGAGATTCTTGGCCCATAAACCCACGCAGGTGTACTTTGATCGGTCAAAGTACAGACAACATGTGTAAAGTGCGTGCTCATGATAACAAGCAGCTGTGGTAGTGTCTTCTCTTCATAACCGGCGCCATTTTGTGTTGTCACTCTGGTCACGTAAGTCTTCAATTAACCCCCCCCAGACAAGATGAGTGCAAAAAGAAAGAGCTATTCCATCGAGTACAAGAAAGGAATCATGGAGGACTCTTGGGGAAAGAATCTGATGGCCTTCTGTAAAGAGAAGAAGTTAGATCTCCGAATGGTCCAAAAATGGCAAGCAGCATATGTTAACCTCAGTCAACAGGCTGACGAGGGAAACACTAAGAAGTGTAAGTGTGGATCAGGTCGGCAACCATTATTTCCTGAGCTTGAAGACATCATCTGTGAGTGGATTGCTAACAGGAAAGCAAAGGCTTTGGTTGTGCACAGGGCTGATATTCAAGCATTTGCCCTTGCAATGGCACCACAATTAGAAATATGCCCAGAAGAATTCAAAGCATCCCAACATTGGTTGGATGGCTTCCTTCAGCAATATGAGCTATCTCTAAGAGGAGCAACAACACTGTTCAAGCTGGAAGATACTGAAGTTATTAAACATACACTGGCGTTCACCTCCTTTGTTGATGACATTGACTTTTCTAAATACCAACTCTTTAACATGATTGCTATGGATGAAACTGCAGGGTTTATGGGCCAAGGATCTCAAACAATTGATCAGAGGGGTACCTCATCAATCTACATTCCCTCCACTGGTTACGAGAGTGCACATGTTACCTGTATTTTGGCAATTCATCTAGATGGAAAGAAAACCCCACGTCTAATCATTAGTAAGGGCAAGAAAGACAAGATTAAGTGTGTTTCAGGCATTTACATTCTTGAAACCGAAAAAGCCTGTTGCACACAAGCAGTTATAAGGAAGTGGGTCAATGTAATGCTGCCACTTGTTTTGTGAGGTGGTGAAAGAGTTCTGCTAGTCTGGGATTCAGCCAGCACTCACCGCCCAAAAGAAATGAAGAAATTCCTATCATGGAGGAGAATAGATCAAGTAATGATTCCCGCAGGAATGACTGCCTATCTCCAGACTCTTGATATTGCAATAAACAAGCCATTCAAGGACCATTTGTGCATGGAACTCAATGACTACATTGAAAATAGAATGGAGAGAAATCAGCATGGAAACTTTGTGAATCCTAGCCTGCAAGAGGTCATGACTTGGGTGAAAGATTTATGGGATAATATCACTGACAGCTGTGTTGTCAATGCACTATGAACAGGCTACTTGGACAAGCAGTGCTCATTTAAGAAGAGCTCTATTGCTAGGCATGACAAATTGGGGCCAATGGTGCTACAGGAAATGGATTTGCAAGAAATTCAGGCCGAAATTCGGGGGTTGGACACTTATTACAATGCTGCAGAAGAAGATTACCTGACAGTATTTGAATAACTGTGAAAGCAAAGGTGCAGATATTCTGAAGCTGAAATGTTTTTTGCACTGTTTATGTAGAATTCTCACACAACTGTCAACCAGTTATTAGAATTGTTGTCCAATAATAGAAAAGTATGAAATAAATGTCAATTTGTGTACATGAATAAATGTTGATTTTTGTACATGAATAAATGTCAATTTGTGTTCATTAATAATTGTCAATTTTTGTACATGAATAAATGAATAAAGGTAGAGTGGTGTACGGTGTGGGTAAATAAGGCATCCCCTGATAATAAGCCTTAATGTGGAAATTCGGCAGGGGAAAGAATATAAGACCCGGTCTTATTTTCAGGGAAATACGGTATATATACACACACACACACATATATATATATATATATATATATATATATATATATATATATGTAAATACACATACACACACATATATACATATATTACTATGTATAGATATGTATAGGAAGATAAATATTTAGAGGGTGTACAGCATATTGAACAGCCAGTATTCCTACAGTTGCCACCTTTTAAAATGGACAGTGTTTGACTCTCTCATACAAATGACAATTATTGCATGAAACATATACCCACAAAGAAGTCAAAGGATATGACTCCACACACAGGTTTGCATACATGAGAAATGTTTATTGGTGTACTATTTCAGTTGTTTATGCCATTTCATATAGCAGTTAGGTGTTTGAAATACATACTAACTGAGTAATGCAACTCTCAAGCAAAACATTTTATACAGTAATCTGAAAGCATAACATATGGTACTGTCCAGGCCAAGGCCTTCAAGTAGTACAACAGTAAAGAAACACTGGCCTGGAAGATAAGAATCAATCAACACTAACTAATGCAGATGTAGTTCAGCAGCCTCCAATTACACTCTGTAATCAACCCCTAGGGGGAGAAAAATTAAGTTGTCACAATCAAAATGTATCTGTTACATAATGCTTAATTTAAACATCACTATCACACTGACAAACAGAACTGTCTGTAAGACAGTAAGCAGTAGCCCATCAATGTTCCCAAGGTGAAATGTATGAAAATGTGCAGCCATATACCTTAAGGTGTCTTACTACTGATTTCCCTCACATGCTGTAACAGCCTAGGTTATAAATGGTGCATATCCCTCCCTCATAGAATGACTTACAAGGACATATAACAGTGTTACATACACTGACCTCTGGACTGTACAAGGACACACATGTTTTGTCCAGCTGTAGCCCACCTATATATGGACCCTACCTCACAATATGTGTAGGGGTCCACAGCATCACTGGAATGATGGCAGGAATGCCAGCACAACATAATGATAGGGCACTACTTAACAACCTCTTACTGCATGACATATGGACAAAGCCTAGTATATAGGTGTAGGACAGAGGCTGAAACACAGAACCATATTTGCACTATTGTTGTTATACACTGTGAAAGTTACTGGTGTTACAGGATTGTTTGCAACATACCCTTATTCAAGAATATGAAGTCAGAAACACAAATGGATGTAGTCATGTACTGATAGCACTGAACAGACAGAATGCCACTGATATATCTGAGACAAGACCTGTGTGGTGAACAAACAAAACATAACAGCCAATTCTCTGGCCATCATGTAGATAGGACCACAGATGAGAGCTATGCAGACTGCATGCCATGCTAAACTAGTATGTATACACAAACCCTGTAAAACTAGCAGTATACAATGCATATAACAACACTACTCACACTGTCCGTAGGTCTGGAACCTTATACAAATATGTAGTTGGCCTGTGTCTACAAGTCCTGTTGTAAGAGGCAATGCTACCTGCTGTCTGTAACACTGCTGCCCCCACACAAGAAGGATGTCTTCCATACAGGAAAGGTAAAGGGACAACATCCACATGATGCAGTAATTTATAGTAGTGGGTTGCCATGACAGTGGTAATTGGAAGTACTACACAGCTGGCTGCATGCAAGTAGCAAGTGGTGAACACTGATTGGTGCAGAAGCCATCACCTGATAATGTGCATCACCTACAAAATCCATGCTGCAATCTATTCAAAGCAGCTCAATCCCTGTAGTGGAGAAAGAGAGAGAGAGAGAGAGAGAGAAAGAAGAAAACAAACAACAGGAAAAAAAGTATCTAAACCAACTAAACCTACAAACAACCCGACATAACTAAGGGGACACATAAAAGTGTACTCAGAAGAGAGGGCAATCTTACAACATGCATGGGAAACATATATACATGTAATTTAATGCAGTACTTGGTCTATAATAATGGGATAGATGATGTGGAAAGATTTATATGTGCCATCAGGAGTTGTTGTTGTAATGATGTCCTGCTAAACAACTGCTATGGACAATAGTGCCTGTTCCTGTGGGCAGTGGGCCATACCTGTCAACTGTGCAGATCAGCACTGAATGACAAGATGTAAGTAGTCATAGTGTGTGTTCTGTACCTTAAGACATGTATATTAGTGTGGCAAATAGCTGGTGGAATTAATGCCATTAGGACATGAATTACAGACCCCACCACTTGCAGGACAGTCATGTTAATATGTAATGCTGCATGAACAAATGCCATAGGTGTGTAATAGACTTACCTGCAATCTGTCCCTATATATACCCCCCCAAGACCACAAACCTTCTTAATGTAAAATAACTGGCCTGAAGCCCAAGTGCTTAAACCAGAACTAATACACTTTTAGAATAACAGACACTGAGCCTTCACTCACAGAGCCTGCTGAATCTAGCTTTGTCTGTATAACTTGAACACTAATCCAGGCCATCTTAAAAGTATTCAATTGTATTTATTACTGCTTGGTAGTAACCTGATCAAAGCGTAATTATCATTCTAAGACTTTTGGTTTAAGCACTTGGGCTTCAGACCAGTTGTTTTACATTAAAAAGGTTTGTGGTCTGCACTGTTGTGGCAGGACAGGTAGCTTACATCCTTCTAAGTTGGGAACTGCTGACTGAAGGCTCAGTGTCTGTTATTCTGAAAGTGTATTAGTTCTGGTTTAAGTACTTGCGCTTCAGGCCAGTCATTTTACATTAAGAAGGCTTGTGGTCTGCACTCTTGTGGGAGGAGAGGCTGGACTCTGCCCTTCTGAGCTGGGAATGTCTGGTTAGAGGCTTATAGTGCCTGCATATCTGAACTGTTTCTTACTGAAATTGGTGTGCCTTGTTTGCAGTCGCATAAACTAGATTCAGGCCTGCTGAATCTAGCTTTGTTTGTATAACTTGAGCACTAATCCAGGCCTTCTTTTTTGGAGAAGGTTCCCCTGCACCCCAGTGGCAGAAGTGTGCAGTTAGAACCTGTCTGATTGAAGACTACAGGAACAGGGCTCAGTTTTGAGATTTATTTACTGGTTAATTGGGTAATTTGTTTAAAAGCCTTTTCTGATTGCTTGTAGTCATCTAAAGCTATTTTAAGTGTATTTTTTACTGTTTGTAGTCGTTTAAAGCTGTTTTAAGTGTATGTTTTACTGTTTTTGCCTTATCTTTTCAAAAAAAATTTCCTGGCTTCCTACCTTTCTAAGCTAGTATAGTCCAGTTTTCAGGCTAGTGCTGAATTCAGGGCTGTGTTACAAGTTTCTGAGTTGCCCATACCTTACTTGGTTAGAAGGAGGTTTCTCTGTTCACCTGTGAGAGGGAGCTTTGAGCAACCATCTGTCCCTGGAGGAATGGTTCCAGCCCTGAAGTTAGTAGTTTATAGGCCATTTTGGGCTAATTTCTATCACTTTCATTTCCCTGTTGTAAAAACTGCATTTGCACGGTTTTGCATGTCCATTCAGCGCTGGTTAGCTAGGGCTAAATTATTCCCGGCTCCACCAAGTTTCCTCTTCAGTTTTTCCCTTGAAAGTAGTCTACCTCTCAACCTAAGCACTTAAAAAGCATCCTACAGTCCAACACTTGCTCAGACCTAATAGCAAGCACTAATATACCCCAACACTTGATTGCCCAGCAGGGTAAGGCTCATTATTCACCCCTCACCAAACAAGCAACTAAGCAGCTCACCCTACTATTCAGGCATGACCAAAGGGCAATTTCAGGTATACTCTCCAGTCCAGCTGGTGAACCTGGGTATCCCGAGGCAATGTCACAACTGCCTCATGTACACAGACAACCCTCTCTTCCTATCAAAAAACATTAACATATGCAAGAGATGCAATTATATAGCTAAACTGGAGGCTAAGCTCTCTCCACCCAAGGCTGGAAGAGGCAGTCATGAGGAAAAGGTTAACACTTGCACCACACCTCCAGCCTCACATAGACATACTAAACCAGCACTGGCAAAAAATACACATAAATACACAAAATCATACTCAGAGTCTCTAAATAAAAATCTGCAAAAGCATCAGAGACCTCCAAAGCAGACACCCAAAAAACGTGCACCTCCCATCACAAACCAGACAACACATAAAACACAAAATCAGTGTGCCGCACAATCACAACCCTTAAAGTGAAATAACATACCTAACACACTAGTAAAGGGCAACTCTATAGTCAGTCACACTGATGTCCCACTCACTAGGCTGGACAAGGAGAAGGTTACTGTTAGCTGACTGTCGGGAGCCAGAATCCGCCACATAACGCAAGCACTCAGGTCACTCCAGACCAAGCACAAATATGACTCTGTCATTGTTCATGTAGGTATGAATGACCTGAGACATACCTCCCTGGACTATATAAAAAGAGAAGTGGAAGAGCTCTATGATCATGTAGCCCCGGTTGGTATGACCCTGACCCTGAGGAGCATCCTGCCCTCACCAAGAATGATATAGCAGTATAAAGAAAAAATGATCAATTTCAACAATTGGCTAAGCTTACGGTGTCATTCAAAGGTTATCCAGTGTCTGTCAGCCTGGGACGACATGCTCGACAAGTCTCATTGCTTCACAAGAGATGGCTAGCACCTGTCACCCCTACGCTTTTGAATACTGGCCAAGGCGCTTGCTGTCCCCAAAATGCTTTTTTTAGGCAAGGCTCAAAAGTCAAACTCAACTCCATAAACATCACAAGTAAAAAAATCAGGGTTATGCTACTCAATGCCAGGAGTTTAAATCTCAAAATACACACGCTCGAAGCACTCCTCAGTATGGAGAACGTTGACATCTGTTCAGTAACTGAAACCTGGTTCAAGGCTCCACAGAGCACCCGAGCACTACCAGGTAAAACTCATACCACACATTTCAGCCACAGAACATGGACAGAAACACAAAAGGAGGGAGTGTATCCATATTCATCAAGGATACCTACACCTCCAGTTAGTGGCACAGCATGATACCTCTGAGATCATCCATGTGCAACTAACATCAAGCAAATCTGCAATGCAAATTGTGGCCTGCTACAGATCACCCTCCATGACCCAGGACCCCCACTCCACCTTTCTGGAGACACTGGAAAACATGAAGGTCCTACTGAACACCCTGATATTGGGCGATTTCAATTACCCTACTGTTAACTGGGAGAACTACTCAAGTACAAACTCCCAGGTCCTGCACTTCCTGGAATTTATCAGCTCAAATGCCCTGGATCAGCTGGTAAACTCTCCTGCCAGAAGTGAAAACATATTGGACCTGGGCATCACCAACATGGGCGGCAGGTGTTCTGCACCGGAGGTCAACCCGTCACTGGTTAGAGCAGACCATAAACTAATCACTCTGGATGTCCACACCACACCACCACCCCTAACCAAGGAAACCACAGTGAAAAACATTTTTATAGCAAACTTCACCTTACTTAAGACAGATGTGGTAAGTTTCACAGCCCCCACGCTAAAGGATAACAGTGTTGAACATGCAGGAACCTTTACAAATGTACTCTATGAGCACCTACAAGGAAGCATGGCTTGTGCCATCCCTAGAAAAACCAAGACTCACTCCCCTAAGAGAAGGAAACCAGTCTGGTGGACCCCTGCCATAAACAAGCTATACACTAGAAGGAGGAAACTAGTTCAGAAAAAAAGCAAATCCCAAGAAGGAAAGACATCCCTGGTCAGTATCAGTAAGAAACTAAGGTCCCTAATAAAGTCATCCAAGGCTAACTTCGAAAGAAAAATAGCCAAGGATTTGAAAGATAACCAGAAACCTTCTTTAGCTATGTCAAGAATCAAAGTGGCAACTTACAGATATGCTCTGAGCTAGTGCAAAATAGCACAAAATATACTGAACCTACTGATATTGCCAACATCCTGGCAGATAGATTCAGTGCAAACGTCACCCCCTGCTCACCCCCAAAAGCTCCCACAAGAATACTGGAAAAGTATAGTGTCCCAAAAATCACAGATGCACAGGTGAAAACAGCCCTTTCAAAAGCCAAAAGCACAGCATCAGTGGGGCCAGATGGTGTCCCAGGCTGCGTCTTGCATGAACTACAGAATGAACTAACCCCCCACCTAAACACACTGTTCAACCTCAGCCTCTCCACAGGTTACGTGCCCAAAGAATTGCACACAGCAGTGGTTAATCCCCTCCACAAAGGAGGGGCCACAACTGACCCTGGTAACTATCACCCCATAAGCCTGACTAGCCTGGTCTGCAAGGCTATGGAGCGCATCATCATGGAACTCATTAACAAAGACATTGGGAACCTCCAAACACTTGACCTGACCCAGTTTGGCTTTGTTAAGGGCAGATCATGACTACTAAACCTGGTTGACTTCTTCGAGGCAGTCACCAAGGCCATAGATGAGGGTAAGGTGGTTCACACAGCCTACCTTGACCTCACCAAGGCTTTTGACACCATTCGCCACTTGGGATTTATAGAAAAACTCACCAGCCCGAATATAAATCCCTAAGTCATGTGATGGGTTGCCAATTGACTTACAGGCAGAACTCACACAGTAAGAATAGCAGGCTCCAGGTCCAACTCTAAACCAGTCACAAGTGATGTCCCACAAAGCTCGGTCCTGGGAACCCTACTGCTCGGCATATACTTCTCAGAAGTACAGGCAAACACAGGAAGAATATGGCTAACCAAGTTCACTGATGACTGCAAACTGGGAGCCATAATTGACTCTCTGGCTGACATGGACATTCTCCAAAAGGGCTTTACTGAGATGGACACCTGGTGTCAAATACAGAAGAGGTAATACGAGATCTGGGGACACAGGTAGATAGTAATCTCTCCTTTGACAATCATATTGCCAAAGTAGTTAGGAAATCCTTCTATGTAGCCCATCTAATTACTAAAGGGTTCCCATCTAGAAATAAAGAGGTTATAGTGCCCCTCTACTCGTCACTCATCAGACCCATCTTAGAGTAGAATGCCCCATTTGGGATGTACTTCACAAGACACTTCCAACAGCTGAAAAGACTACAAAAGTACCTCACCAAGAGGATTACTGGATCAAACATATGTCCTAAGCAGCTTAATTGGAAAAACTCTGGCTGTATTCAGTGGCATATCGCTTACTCAGAGGTGATCTCTGCCTGACTTACAAAGTTATGTCCAACTCAGAATTGATGGACATGCTCAACCTAAAAAAATCAAAGTCACGGTGAGCCACCCACTCTAGTGAGCTAAACTTCGCAACAACAATAAATAGAACATGCTAGAGGGATAGATTCCTGTCACAGAGACTCCCCATGCTTTGGAACAAAATTCCTAACTACATTAGGCAGAGCCCCTCGCTAACACTCTTCAAGAGGAACCTTGACGAGTGGATGGGTAACAGAAAATCCACCCCTGGGATCACTTCATTGGCTCTTGTTGACAGAGGCTCAGTTAATTAATCAATAGGGTGGTGAAAGCTGACACATTCTGGCTAGGCTTATAAATGCCCTCGGGCAGATAGCCTACTACCTACCTATGAACCTATAATGTTAGGCTGTGTCCACATGTGGCACCTGACGGTGTTGTAGCAAGGCAAAACAGTACAGCTGTGGAGGAAGGAGTGTTAGAGAGTGTGGATCTGATGTTTAAATGCACTATATATATATATATATATATATATATATATATATATATATATATATATGTGTATATGTATGTATATATATATATATATATATATATATATATATAGATATATAGATATATATGTGTGTGTGTGTGTGTGTGTTCATAGTGTATACATATATATATATATATATATATATATATATACATGTATGTCTACAGATATACAGACATATATATATATATATATATACATATATATATATATATATATATATATATATATATATATATATATATATATATATATATATATATATATATATATATATATATATATATACAATTCAAAATATTATAGCTACACACACACACACCCACACACACACACACACACACTCACACACACATATATATATATATATATCTTATATAAATATATATATATATAAATATATATATCTTATATATATATATATATATATATATATATATGTATATATATATATATATATACACACATGTATGTCTACATATATACAAGCACACACACACACATATATAGATGTATGTATGTGTGTGTATATATACATATATATATATATATATATATATATATATATATATATATATATATATATATATATATATATATATATATATATATATATATATATATATATATATATATAGATATAGATATATACATTTCCCCTACTGTTGAATGACAGTGCTGCACGATATGTGTGACAGAACATCACGCATATCTACACACACACACACACACACACACACACACATGTATATATATATATATATATATATATATATATATATATATATATATATATATATATATATATATATACAGTAGTATGTGGGTGCAAAATGGACAGTTATGTCTGGTGTGAAATCCATGTTGGGAACACATTGTCCTTGTCTTTGAAGGTGGGATTGGTATGTTGGGGAAGGATAGGTATATTTGGGTAGGTTGGGTTGGAAGACAGACAAGACAGCATACAGGGGCAGTATATGGCACATGTGGTGGGTAAACACCTTGGATGGGGAGTGGTGTTTGGAATGTGGAAGCCCATGAGCCCCCATATGGAAGCAATGGATCCAAGGTCACCAACCATGGGCAGTTGGTGTAGCACATCCCTCAAATCTCTGTAGAGCTCCCTATGCACCAGACCCTGGACCTGACTTTGGGTGACAGGATTCTGTCTCTGTGCTCCCAGGGGGGGTGGGAGTGAACATCATCCCCTGAGGTGGTTCCACCTGAAGGTAGTGCAGGACCAGCAGATGATGAGGTCCTGGGGTGGGTCCCAGATGTGATGTGGCCTGGTAACATGGCCAGATGAGGTGGTTCTTAATGGGAACTGTCTTCCCAAACATGTATTGTTTCACCGTTATAGAACATATGTGGGTAGTAATAGTCCACACATTCCAGGATTATGTTTAACAGCATGCATAGATATCCCCATTAACAGAAAACACCAGATTTGCAGCAGTCACATAGCAAACAGAACACATGCATATAGGGAACCATAGTGGCCCTTAACAGGCCACCGATGATAGTGTCTCAACAAGAAAAATGACTACAAACACATTGCACAAATTGCAAAAAACAGCCCAACAATAACCAGGTGTCTTTGCAGAAAACTGATACAGATCCAAATATAAGAACAAAACAGCAAAGACAAGGCTCCAGCTTCTTATGATGCAGACTGCTTTAGTGATACACAAGCGCTTTCACTGAATGCTTCATCAGGTGTAACATCATAATTAATTCCACACCTTTTTATATCAAATCACATGACTACCTCACCTAGTGCAGTACTACCACACCCTGTTTGGACGTACAGCCCATGACCTGCAGGAGAGGACCGCCCTGTGGAACGATCTTGTCAACAGTGTAAACAATGTCAGCATGCATAACTGCAGTTATGAGCAGGTCTGGCATCGGTGCACTGACCTACTCTGCCATGCCCATTGGTGTACTGCTGTAGTTAGGAGGGACCATCTAGCCACAGGTGGGGTCATGCCATCCAGCCCCCCTGACACATGCTGAGGAGCTCCTCACCAGCATCGGGGCACCTGCCCACCCACAAACACAAGATCCTGAGGAGAGCATTGTGGAGGTGGGTGTTACTCAAACAATGGATGAGGTAAGGCCACAGGGCACATCAGTAGACCACTGTTGTGTATCCATCTGCATCTGTAGAGTTTAATCATGCATATGTGAGATAATATATATAGTCTGTTGCTGCATTGTAGTAATTAACAGATGTACATAATCTGTAGTATTGTGGATTTGTACTGTTGATGTACTGTAATGCTGCTCCCACCCTGTACCAATACAACAGGTGTGGCTACTGATATCATATCTCTCACACAACTATGTAGGTCCCTCTGGTTTACATTCGGTGCAGCAGCCTGTAGTTGGTGAGTATGGTGTTTGTTCAGGTTTGCCAATACACATGCCATGTTATGGCCATGGTATTTTCCATGCACACATTTAAGACACCTACCCATAATGCATGCTGTACATGTTCACTTATTGTTGCCGTTAACTGCACTGCATCACAGTGGTCACCATGGTGGTGTATCTGAAAGGTATGTAAGAGTCCTGCAATATAACTAACAACCTGTCATTGCAAGATGTGTGCATAGAGATGAACATAATGGTGGGACAAATGGCCTACAGTAGGGACATGTTTGAAACATCACCCTTATACAGGACTACAACAGTGTATATACCACTATTACAATGGCAACTGTTACAGATCTACACAATGACATATCACAATACCACATTCCATAACCCTCACAACCAATAATGTGGTCCTAACATGGGCAATGAATGTGTAATATGGAATCCTATGTTAGGACAACAAATATGGGGAATATATACCTTAACAAACACTAGAAGCATATGTGTGCATACACTTCAAATACCATATTGTGGAAGCAGCCTTTGAGGTACTGACTGCATGCACTCTTCATGAGTATGGACCTTCCAGCAAGTACAGGTCCTCAATGTCACACCAAGAAATGGTCTGCTGTCCAAGACTTTTGCCCATCAAATGTACCCACCTATCTGCAACAGAGGCAGTCATGGCTTGCACACATCTTACAAGCCATGGAATGGATCACATACCCAACAGGTAGCATGCAGGAGTTGGACATGTAGCCTTACCTCACCATTGCATATACCATGGCAAACAGTGCAGACAGTCATGTATGTGGTGAGGATGTATGGGACAGGTTTAATGTAGAAAATAAGAAGATGGCCATCCAAGACAGATGACGACACATTTTGCAAACTGGTTATGCAGGCTGCCTAGTAACATGCCGCAACACTGAAGGAGTTGCGGGAATGTCTAGCAAGTACTGGCTGTACAGTACCTGTGTCGGCAATCGCCTGGACTCTGCATAAGTTTGGCCCATGGGTTAGTGCAATCAGATGGGACAGTTGTTCCACAGGAAACATCAGCCAAGGCTCTCTACAGGTAGCATATGAATAACATCAAAATTCCCCCAAAGGCATGTGTTTCAATGTATACTGGTGTACCAAGACCAAGTTGGAAACCTACAGACAGTATCAATTAAGATACATGTGCTGCACAACCAACACCTCACCCCACCTCAGGCCCACCATCCCCATCTGTACCTTGCTGGTGCCAGTGTACAACTGTATGTTGGCCATTAATTAGCAGGGACTAGGCCGGTACACATGGTGTTCAGAATTTGGGACACTGCAAAATGACACATGTGTAGGCCATAGTTGTCAAGCATCTGCAAAAAGGCTGAGGATGGGGAGGGGCTGTCATCCTGAAATACAACAGTAAACTGAAGCAGAGAGCCAAAGCTTGCTAAGAATGGCTGCATCTGCACACAGTCAAGGTCATGAATTGTGGCAGATATAACCTTGACTCCACAGCAATAGTGACGGCACTGTGTGACCTCCAAGGGCGGTGCACATGAGTTGACCTTGCAATCATGCAGAGTTGGGGGACATTTGTAGGGCAGAGTGACCAAATACTGACAAATGCAGATGGCCCATGCTAGTATACCCCTTCCAGGAATAGTGACTGCTGTAGTACACTTAGTTGGTGCAACAAACCATCATGATAAGGGTGTGCACATATATGCACCCACAAATTGTATGCATCTCAATAAGCATCTGCACAACTAACACATTTGTTTGATACTGCATTTGATTGCACACATCATATGTCACATATCAGGTCCATGTAATGTTAACATATGCAGTAATGTGGCTCCATGGCATATCAGAGAAGAGGGTGCCATGTCAATAAGGGTCTGTACACTCCCCATAGCCACAGTGAGGTTTGAAGGTTGTCAGTGTAATTGTATTTTATTTGCCATATTTGTACTGCTGATGATGAGATCTGTGAATTACACATCAGGCATTCACAAATGACATCAGTCCACATATCATCTCAGGTATGTGTCAGACAAACACATAGGGGATGTGAGCCGCAGAGCAAACATAACTGACACACATATGCACATTCAGCAATGGTGTGTACACCTGTGAGGTATGGTGCACAGTACATGGCAGGGTGCTGAACAGGTACACAGCAATACTGTGTACATGGGTGTAGTGTGTTCCAGGGGAAATGGCATCACCTACTAACACAACTCATGCATCACAGAGATGTATAATGTTGGTAACAGGGATTGACTATAGCTGCACTGCATGCTGTTGAGTGCCATATGTCATACATGTTGACAGATGGATAATGAGAGTTCTGTGTGTAATATCTTTGTGCATCCTCACCTGTAAGTAAGTATGTGTGTGTGTGTGTGTGTGTGTGTGTGTGTGTGTGTGTGTGTGTGTGTGTGTGTGTGTGTGTGTGTGTGTGTGTGTGTGTGTGTGTGTGTGTGTGTGTGTATACTTTTAAGCAATGACATACAGGTCTTAAAATGCATTTCTTGTTTTCCCCTCACAGGTGGTGAGGTGGGTCAGGGTCTCTCCTACAGGCAAACTGATGTTGGTGTCCATACAGACACTGATTATAATGATGATAGGTGTGTTGAGGCACAGGCGGGTTGTCAGGGGCTGAGGCTGCGCCATTGTTTGTCATCCCACTGTCATCCACCCCATCCCCGCACACAGTCATATTGCCTATACATACCCCATCACCAGTGTGGTATCTATGGCACTTGTATCTGGACACAGCAGCCATAGCCAGATGTCTGGTGGGGTACCACACAGGCAGATGTACAGGGGTGCTCATAGGAGGGCTGTTGGTCATCATGACCCTGGCAGAGGTGCCACATCTGGTGCCACCAGATGCATTTTTCAGGGCGTCATGGAGGCACAGGGGATGTATGGAATAGTACACCAGACAGGGTCTGAAGCTGCAGGGGGCTAGTCATTCAGCTATTGACAACATTCATGATCTTGCAGATGCCCACCATTATTTTGCAGAGGTCATGGATAGATGGTTGGGTGAGATGGTGGGAATCCTCGACCGTGGAATGTCTGTGCTTGAACATATGGTGGGAGTAGTGTGATGGCCACGTGGGCATAGGCCAGGAACACCAACAGCTGGAGGTCGATGTGGACATGCCAGAAGTCAGAGCCACTCCCATAGTGGCAGTACCAGCCCCAACACTGCAGGGGGGTACTGTCCACACCGCAACACAGCAGGCCACGTGCACGTGGTCCTGGCCGGTCCCAAGAGGGATCTGGATCCAGCGGACATATGTCATCATCACGGGAGAGTACCATATGATGGCTTGTACCTGGTGGTGCTCATGGAACCCCTGTTAGGCACAGTTCCCGTGTCCATGGCCAGAGATGGTGAACTGCACACCCTGCCAGGCACAGTCTGCAACTGTCCAACAAACCCCTGTATAGGGCAACCACATTTCAGAACTGTGTGCATGCATACATACACACATCACCAACACAGCTAGGGAAACCCCATACACACATTACAACAGCCCAATTAATAATTAAGCACCTTCACACACATCACACATGATGTCAAACGTATGGCTCAGCCTAGGTCTCTGGCAAACCAACAATGCACCCTATGCATATGATGATACCTATCCCACATCCCTGTCATCCATAGCATCAATGCAGGGATAGGCTAATATGGTTCTGATGCACACGATGACTGTACTATGGTGTACCAATGTAATGCTGTGTAACATGTTGTCAGCACTAAAATTTACTGCTTACATGTCAGAAAGTGCAGCTGTCCAGCCATGATGCTTTATAGCTGTTGTTAACTCTGAGTGATTGTGGTGTCTACAATGTATTCTGTTTGTGTTGTAGTTGTCGATGTGTCAGTAGGATGTTGGTCTGCTCTTGTTTCCTACAAGGGGTATGGCACTGTGGTGACACCTTGACTGTGCCATATCTTGGGTACAGCTGAACACTGTCGTAGGTCTGTATAACAACTACTGCATGTGTCACATGACTGATAGGTCTGGGGTGTATACAGGTGAGTGGATGGTGGCTGATGTCAGCAGCCCTTCTACAGTGGACAATGGTAAGTGCACTGGGCGGTATACACCACATGTTTGTGTATAACACACATAGAGACTTTGGTGTTGATGCAATACACAGAGAATACTGTACACATAGATGCATGCACTTGTGCAAGGAACCTATTTTAGCCTATGTAATTCCACCACAACAGAATAGGCACAACAACACATTGGGAAATAAGCAGTCTGCTAGTTTAATGTCATTGACGATGGTACTGGCAGAGCATATGTCCCCTTCCCCAATGTAGTGCAATCCTCAACTCAGTAAACACAGGTGTGCTGATGTGGGTGGCACAGCCTTACCCTTTTGAGGGTGTGAGATGCTGTAGAACCGCAGATAGTCTGATTGACAACTACTTAACCTGTTAACATGAACTGTACAGTATTACAGCCAGCTAAGTGGGGGATACACTCTACAGTAACTGCAATGATGGTGGCTGTGTCCACAAAATCCACACCCAGCTATATATACCAACCCCAGTATTGCTGTACACCTATACAGTGGGGAAGAGGGCATTTACACATCTACTACTATTTGTGATGGAATGAATTTCCACAGGATGATACCTGTGAAATGTTAGAATTTGACAGGTAGTTCCCAGACAGATGACCTCCTGGGACATGTATATTCTGCAAGCGGAAGTAGATCCTTTCACATACACACAGACACACACACACACACGCACACACGCACACACACACACACACACACACACACACACACACACACACACACACACACACACACACACACACACACACACACACACACACACACACACACACACACACACACACACACACACACACACACACACACACACACACACACACACACACACACACACACTCTCTTACTTCTCTTACTTGGCAACACTGGGACGAGAACCCCTACCTAGGTATATAGTGCTATTGATGTGTGTGGCCTTAATTGCACACACCACACAGATTTTAGGATGAGGTGTGTTCCAGGTTACATGTTAAATGAAGAACATCACCAGGCATTGTACAGTATGGTAATGGGGGATGTACTGGTTGTTTATGAACAATACATAGTGTGACATACTGTCATATACACATTGACAAACACATAACAGTTATATACACATCTGAGAGACCTGGGCTTATAAGTGCTAACTGCCTTGTCAGTGTGTCCATTCTGTTACAGATACGTTGCACACACCACATGCATAACTGGGCTGGATAGTGTTATCAGTTAAGTGTATGGTTGATGGTGACAGTGGTCTCCATACAGTGGAACATGGGAAATGTACTGGGGGGCACCATGGTGGAAAGACAGTATACCCAGCACCCACACCCCACAGTGGATATTGTATGCATTGAAACTCATGATAATACTCTGACATACCCACCATCACACACTGACCAGGACTGCAATACAAACCCTTGTCCATCCTAAGAGTGCTACTACAGGGATATGCATCTAAAGCACATGCCACAGGGATAGTAGGGTGATGCATTGTCATGGCTATCCTATGGTCAGCAACATCACTATCCCTAATACTGTGTGGCAAGGCATATTGTATTAGGAAAATGTGGCCTCAGAATGCTGTATTCTACAAATATACACACTTGCACACATACACACACTTGCCAGAACTCAAAGAGTATCCCATGCCTATCAACCCATTTGTCCAACAGTGTTGCTCTGGTACTGTAAGCTCCAGGTAGCCCATAGGGTGTAGAGTATCACAAGGTATATGTAATGTCCAGTACAGCAGTAGCTACATCTAACTATGGCAATGGGGGGTGCAGTGGGTGAGAAGGGCCTCAGGCTATTATCAACTACAGGTCTACAAACACACACACACTGTTATTCTCAGTAATGCACACATACACATTTTTCAATACTGGGGTCCATCACTGCAGGTGTTCATAGGCGTGTAACAGGCTATTGTCCATGGAGACATGGGAAGTGTAGGAGATGTGTGTACAGTGGTATCATGCCATCTGCCATTTGCCAGCAGGCCATCTATCAACACATACCACAGGGGTGATCCTCAGGTGAGAGTTACATGCAACATCCAACCATCTGGTTGCCTGTTGCAGAGAGCAAGTGCGGTGCTCCTGTTGACATGTATGCAACATGTATTACATAACATAGTCAGTGTCGGTCTTGAAGACCTGTCCCCAAGCATGTTCTGTTGAACGTGGTAATGTAGTTGAGGTATGGCATGTGGTGCGTTTAGGGTGTGGATTCCTTGCTGTGGCATTCATAACACAGCTGGGCAGACATGTCAGTGTCACTCAAGCATAGATTGCCTATAAGCAGCCAAGATGGAGTCCCGACATTTGCACATCTGTACAGAGGACAAACAGATATCAGCTAGCCAATTGGTTATGCAGTAGGATGACTGTGTTGACAGATAGAAATCTGACACTGATAGGTGTGCCATTGCTACATGACAGCAGCCCTCAATGACATGTCCTGTGCACACAGTAGTCTACAGTTAATATCCACGTCAGAGCAATATCCAGTAGAAAATGCTTAATGACACACATCTCACACACCAAGAACACGATAGTGAGGACTCAATGTCCATCTTTGCATGCAGGTATGTTTGGTTCCAGTACTACAATCTGCAATCTACTCTTATTTGGGAAAGCACTGTCAACAGTAGCAACGTAATGATACAATACATGCCAGTGTGACTGCATATAACCTGGGATATTATCCATGTATGAAACACATTCAAATGGAAAAGAGCGTTGTACAAGCCATATATACTCAGGTGTCCCAGACAGTAGACTCACACCTCTTGCTACTGTAATGGCAGCACACAGACAGATCTTATGTGCATGGAATTAAATACACTTATTAAAGATTACCCTGCTATTTTATCAGACTGGAAAGTGATCACTGGTTCCCAAGGCTGAGCTATGCTTAGCAGGTATAAGCATTACTTAAATGTAAATGCTAAGCACATTTGCGCACTGATAAGCGAAGCCTACACAGTGTAAGCACCTATACATTTAAACATATGTCAGAAGCACTTGCCATCACGCAAACCAGCGCAAACCCACTTAAAGCTGTTCAAAACTGCCTTAACCACTCTGTATCCAACAGCTCTTGTTCTGCCCAGCAACAAAATAAACAGCCCTTAAACCCAGGACCCTGTACACCTTAGTCACAGCATTTAACCACTAAGCCATCACAGCTGTGAAAACAGTTGTTGTTTTCTCCACTATATCTATCAGTGTACATACTGAATAGTATTGAACAACTGCTATGACCTCTACAATTGTATAGTACTTGTTAATGATATTAGTGTTGAATCATGTATGTTCTTATATCTAAATATAACCATATCAGATAAATACTGTGTGATACATCTGGGAAGGTATATACAACAGTCATGTTTACACATAAAGATATGGATATATATATATATATATATATATATATATATATATATATATATATATATATATATATAGATGTATACATATGTATACATATGTAGATATGTATACATGTACATACACACACACATATATATATATATATATATATATATATAATTATATACATCTGTATATTGTGTTATATATGGTTATATGGTCATATATAGATCTATCTGTACACATATCTATATCTATATAAATATATATATATATATATATATATATATATATATATATATATATGTGCATATATATATATATATATATATATATATGTGTATGTGTGTATATATATATATATATATATATATATATATATATATATATATATATATATATATATATATATATATATATATATATATATATATATATATATATATATATATATATATCTATATATAAGACATATGTCCATAACATGTAATGGAGTCATAACTCAGCACCAATAGTCACATCCGCTTAGTGCAAGGGGATGTCATGTAAGTATTGCAGGTATAAATGTAGACTTTTGATATTGTAACAGGGGTTGTCTTAACAGAAATCTTGTGTGGGAAGTCACATCTGATATTGACATGTACACCATCAGTTACTGACAGACATCATAAGATCATCATAGTGCAGTACCATACAAATCACAGTAGTGATCCTGTGGAATACAGCAGAAATATGACCAATAAATGTGGACAGTCTAACACACTATGGTCAGTCCAGAGGTATACACAGAACCCCTTAGTGCAAGACAAGTGGACCAAGCCTGACAAAGTGGATGTTTACAGCCATGTAAATGGGGATATCATGAAAATACTGGAATAGAGAAGCTCACACAGTTTATGCATTCACACACTCCTGTCTGTCCTGGCACATAATAACCAGAAGAGCAGAGGTCACAAGCAAACATACTATCCAATAGTTAGTGACATACATCTGTACAGCAACCCACTGCTTTGTCAGAAATACACAACAGTGGGGGGCGTGGCCAAGGATGAACACAGGATAGCAGCAGATTTCTTCAGCTCCACCAACATAACTACACTGACAGGAAATAATTACTTTAAAATTCAACTAATGTAATAATTTTCTTTCTAAAATGTTTGGAATACTAGTATCTTGAATAATATCTAAAAAAGAAAGAAAATTTAAATAATTTTCCTCTCAGAAATCTTCTTGGAAATTTCTCTTTCATTACCACTGTTCAGAATGAGTTCCAGTAAGGCTAACAGTCAGGATTCCAGCATCAAGAAAGAGCTTCAGTCTTTACTATTAACTATTCAGCAACTAACAACTAAAATGGACAGACTGGATGTTAAAATTGATAACTTTATAGAAAAAACCACAAAACAAATGGATTTGTTACATCAAGACTTACAACATCAGAAAGCCCAGCTTACAGGTATAGAAGAGACTCTTAATGATATGGATAACAGAATTCAGGAAGAAGAAATTAACATTGAATTTTTATTGAAACAGAACACACACCTTCAATCCAAAATAGATGACCTTGAAAACAGATCCAGACGCAATAATATAAGGATTTTTGGACTGCCAGAAAATATAGAAGGTAACAACATTACTTCCTTTTTAAATATTTGGCTTCCCAAAACTTTAGAACTGTCAGAAGCATTTTCATTTGGTATTGAAAGAGCCCATAGGTCTTTGTCTAATTCTAAAACAAATAAAAAGTATCCTAGATCAGTTATTGTAAGATTTTTATCATCTTATGACAAGGAGATGGTATTAAAGGCTGCATTGGGCTAAAGCTCCTATAAAAATTAATGAGGCAACTGTGCATTTTGACAATGACTATTCTTCCTTGGTAATAACAAAAAGAAAAGTTTTTTGCCATTAATAAGAGAGCTTAAGAAAGCACAGTTCAAAACTCATCTTCTATGTCCTTCCAAACTAAAAATCTTTTTACCAGATGGCCCTAGAATTTTTGAAGACTTGGACTCTGCTTTGCTGTATATTAAAAAAAATAAAATATTAGTTAAAATAGAAGATATGGAATGGGCTAGCCCTTCGTTAAAGAGGATGGCAACAGGAACTTCTTGGAAGACTTCAGAGAAGCAAAAAAGACTAAAAAACAAATGCCATGTTCTATATTTCTTTGAACTCTTTAATTGCAGTTACTACATTTTAAAAAAAGCCACAAATATCTTAAGGGTTTATTCAAAGTTACTTTTTGTGTGCAAAGAACTGATTTTGTTTTATAAATAATCAATCTTTCTGAGGAACAAATAACCTGTTATGAATCAACTTGTTTCTCTTTGTGATAAAGAGACCTAAGGTTATTAATTTGATACATTTCCTTTCTCTTTTTGTTTTAAATAATGGCATTCTCTTTAAACTATACATTCAGTGAGGGGTGGGGGAGGGCAGGGAGAGAGGTTTGATGGAAAATATGAAATAAGGGGAAAAATAATTTATTAGTTTTTTAAAATTATTTATGCTGTTTAAATACTGTTGCTAAATATTATACCATGACTTAATTACTTAATACATGATTTCAAATAATATGTCATGATATAATTGCAGTTAACTAGAACTAAAGTAGTTGAAAGTAATATGTCTCATGTTCCACTTTATTAAAACAAACAGCAAGTAATATATCTTTGTAAAAACAAACAGCAAGTAATATATCTTTGTAGATAGTCTTTGTAGGTCCTTTTTTTTTCTCTCTCTCTCTCTCTCTCTCTCTTATCTATAAAATTATATGCTTCTGATAATACTGATATGTGTATGTAATAAGATCTGTATGAGAAAATGAAATGGGGCATATAAAAATAAGTTGTGTTTATGTTAAACAACTGCAGGCTTGGTTTCACTGTCACAGAGACTGTAATGACTTGTAAAATGCTTTGAGAAGGTTTTGCACTGTTTAGATTCATTTGTATTATAAAATGAATGTCAGTCACTTGCTTTTACTAAAATTCCCGCCAGAATGTTATGGGAGACAATCTGGGATGTGGGTTTCCTCGTGAATAGTGTCCTCGAGTCGTTTTAAAAGCTTCAACACTCAGAATACACGCAGAGAAGCTGAAAGCAGCCATTTTGAACTTTGACCCCTGATTTCACACTGACACATCGCAGATCCAAGAAGTAAACTGTTTCAGGAAGTAGAACTGCTGTGGATGCGACTTTGTGGTGAAAAGCGAACTTTATGACACCTAAATGTGAGTTTTTCTTTATAATAACTTACTTATTTAAGATGTAATTTATAAAATATAAAAGTTAAAATGATTTTAAATGACTTAATATGACATAGTAAACTAATGAAATATTTTAGAAGGCATAGAAGGTAAAACACATGTACACTTGTTTTTGAAAGCTTATATGACTGCAGCACTTTAATGTATATAATTGCTTATGATTTAAACATATGTAATATTATAAATCATTTGCCTTGACTAACAGACAAGTACATGTATCATTATGATTATATTTTAGAAGAAATTGTCATGTGACATATTT
>NC_056743.1:1330037467-1330079967 GCF_019279795.1 Protopterus annectens
TATACAGGCATCAGTGCATGGCTTTGAGTGCTACGTAACTTATCTATAAATCCCAGCTATGATGTCATCTGCTCATGTTTCTTCACAACAACTGGTTTATTTTTTTTTTCTCTCATGGCAGCTTTGCTGTATTTTTACTGCATACCTCTCAACTGTACAGATTTTCGCAGAATGTCCAAATTTTTGCCTCATATTTTTGGTCTGTTCCTCATACAAATTGTGTTTTTGACAAATCATTGGGATGATCTAAGGATTAAAGTCACTAAATAATGACATGCATTTGAGTTTCAGACTTCATATCCTTCAGAAAATGCATGCTAACACAAATCCTGTTATTCTAGCAACCTTTTTAAGTTTATAAGAGCAGTATTTAAAATGTGCCCCTATTTTTGGGCCTTTGACCCTCCATTATGTCAGGCTTTGTCCAGATTACTTGTGCTAAGAGGTTGAGAGGTATGATTCTCAGTCATCTCCTTACTTCCAAGATAGCAAGAGCCATAAAGTGTTTATTGTTTCAGAGCCTATTTTGACTGATACCAGTTCATTATTTCTTAAACCTAGTTTTGATTCATAAGCAGAAGCAGGGAAATACAAGTAGGAATATTTTCTTTTAATCTGTGACACTAGATATGTGACACAAACAATGTGTTGACAGAGGATGGGAATCATGGAGAAAATATCTAGTAGGGTGTCAGGCAGATGTAGAGGAATCTGAGGAGAACAGACCCTACTTATAATTACTAGCTGCAGCTGTTACCCTGATAGTATCTAATATCAAGAAGGTTACAAAACAAGGGATGGGTTAGTAGGTAAAATATTGACTTTGTAATGACAAGGGGCTGGAGATAATGCACATGTGGTGTTACTGCAACAACACAAGTATATTATGGAGAGTAACAGGAAAAGCTTAGTAATTTTATGCACTGCTAGTGAATCATGAGGTTAAGGATGAGAGGGAGTAAAATAAGTTATTATTGGTATCAGGATGGTACAAACCATTTCAACTAGTGATTGGAAAACTTCTCTTTTTCAGGTAAATGTCAGCAAAAGTACTGCAAAGTGGAAATTAAACTTCAAACAATGAATGCAGAGTTCAAGATGGATAATCAGCTATGGATGGAAAGGAATAAATAGATGGTTGGGGAAAAACTAAATAAACTACAGAGGATGAGGTATTGTCATGGAGATAACAGTAATGCAAATGGCTCATGTGTGAGGATCACAGTCCATATTTTCTGTTCTCATTTGCCCTTATCAGATCTGCAACCTGCATAATAGGTCAGCTGACAAGCCTGATAGACTTCTGTGTTATTCTGAAGTGAGTGCACCCTGCTCTTAGGACTGTTATGAAGAACAGCAACATGACCTCCTAAGTAATATATTGGCAAGCTTCAAATCCCCATCAAACCCAGTTAACTCCACTGAATATGCAGAAGCATACACCACCACACTATACCAGCATGTGAACAGCTGCATAGATGCAGCTATACCCATAAGAACAAGCAGAGCAAACCCCAGAAACAATCTCACATGGTGGAACCATAATGTCAACAAGCTTTACAGTAAAAGGAAAAGGATTTTGACCAAAAGAAGAGTGATTCCCAGAATGGTATAGCCATTGTCACCAACATAAACAAATAACTCAGGAGCTTAATAAAATGCACCAAAGCCAAGTTTGAAGCTAAAATAGCTACCCAAGCCAAAGACAATCACAAGACCTGTTTTAGTTATGTTTGTAATCTCAAAAGCACAAAGCAGCAGTGCACTGAGCTGATTGCAAATAATGTTACCTACACTGAGACTGAAGATATAGTGAACCTACTGACCAATAAGTTTAGCCCTAATTTTATCTTCTCTCCACTCAGTCTTTTCCTTAAGATATACCTACAATTGATTCACCTTCAGCTATCACACAACACCAAGTCCTACAAATGATATTAAAAGCTACAAATACTGCATTAATGGCCCTGATAGTATCACTGGATGCATCTTACATAGCATGAAGAATAATTTAGTTGCACCCTTAAAACAGTGTTCAATCTCAGCCTCCATACAGGAGCTCAGAATAGCTACAGTCATTATCCTGCATAAGGGAGGACCTTCCACAGACCTACGCAATTGCAGACCCATAAGTCTGACTAGCCTCATATGCAAAGTCATGGAAAGATGTATCATGGAACTAATCAGTCAGGACAAAGCAAAGCTGTAAACACTGGATCCATCTCAGTTTTGATTTGTCAAGTACAGATCATGCTCACTCAATCTGGTGGACTTTTTTGAAAAGGTCACCAAAGCAACAGATGAACTATATATAAGCTAGTCAAATGGCATCAGCACAGACTGCATACCTGGGCCTGGCCAAAGCTTTTGACTCAATTCCCTACTCAGGCATTGTAGAAAAGCTTAATAAACTGGAAATAAATCCTATGTCACCCATTATATTGCCATCTGGCTCACAGGTAGGACACAGGAAGTCAAAATAGGGGAAATTCCCTCCACAAAGAGACCAGTCACCAGTAGAGTGCCCCCAGGGTTCTCTGCTGGGACATCTCCTGTTTGGCATCTACTTTCCTGAAATAAAAGCCAGTACCAAAGGGCTCTAGCTGATTAAGATTGCAGATGACTGCAAGCTTGGAGTAGTCATTAAATTCCCAAATGACTTATCCACCATGCAAGTAGGTTTGTCCCAAAACACTGGCACATCACAAATCCTCCTTTTCCATCACCTCACTCAACAATACCATCATTTAACCCGAACCCCATACCAAATTACTAGGTGTTATTATTGATGATGAATTAAAATATAACATACATATACAACAGTCTATAAAGAAAACACACCAGAAACTTAGTCTACTCTATCGTAATCAGAAATTCCTTACAGCTTCCTCCAAAATATCCCTAGCACAGTCTCTACTATTACCTTATCTTATGTATGCAGCCCATATTCTTACAAATACTCAAACTACTGTACTCTCCAAACTTGAACAAACCTATAATAAAATTGCCAGATTTGCCACCAGTCTCCCTAATAATTCCCATCACTGTCTCACCTTTAAAGCATCCAATGGCCCGAATTCTCTAAACAACTATTACTTCAGCAACTATACATTGCCCACTCCATCCTGAATGACCCCTCTTCCTGCCCCTCCATCTTTAACCGTGTATCTTATTATAACACCTGTCGTCACCTTTGCACAACTGACAAACTCCACCTTGATATCTACAAACCTAACAAGAATACTGGAAAATCCCTCTAAAAGTACTCTGTATCCCATACCTGGAACACACTTCCCCTTAATATAAGACAGATCTCCCAAAATACCTGTTTAAACATGAGCTTAAACACTATCTACAAAAAACTTTGTCTGACCCCCTTCCCCCCCACATGACAACTCTATCATTTTGCTCATATTTAACATCTCCTTTCTTTCTCCTTTTCTCTCTCTGACTTGTAATTCTATAACATTTTTTTCTGTCTTTTAATTTCAATTTACAGTCCTGGATTTAAAACATAATAATTTTTATCAGCACCATGTCTCTATCTGTCATATTCTTTAAGTGTATTTCATATATTGTACCAATTCTGTTAACTCATTTTTACTTTTATGTATTATTCCCTTCTACAGTATGAAATGATGAAATGATGTTAACTGTTGCTAATATTCCTCATCTTATATCTCCTGTGCAACTGTTCATTGTTGTCATGCTTCTAATTGTATAAGATTGTGAACTAATTGGAGCTTTTCTCCTCAGGTCTCCACTGAAAATGGGCCGTTGGCTTAGTTGGACTAACCCGGTTAACAAATGTCAAATAAATAAATAAAATAACTAGTGCCAAAATCCAGGACTGAAACTAAATGTTAAAAAAATGCATTACTGTATCCTTTGAGAAGTCATCTGTTCTAGGGGAACTATCACATTGACAATACATCCCTAAGCATTGACCCAGTTGTTTGGGATTTAGGAACTTATGTGGACAGTGACCTAACTTTTGACCAACATGTCCATTGTTGTAAGAAAGTCCTTCTATATTGCACAGCTTATAAACAAAGGGATTTTGTCTAGATCTAGGGATATCATCGCTCCCTTTTACTCAGCCATCATTAAGCCAGTCATTAAGTATAATGCCCTCTTTGGCATATATCTGTCCAGAGACATGCAACAACTGGAACACACACAAAGATACCTTACTAAAAGGATATAAGGCCTAAACAACATGTCCTACATGGAAAGACACAAAGCCCTCTCCCTATACATGCTATCCTACAGACTGCTAAGAAGTGTCCTGTGCTTGGCATACAAGGCATCCTCTGACCCAGTACTGATGGATTTACTGTACATTAGCTTGTCAAATGGCATCAGAAATATTCCTTCTGGAGATCAAAGTCTGCTGTGCAACATCAAAAGAATGGTTTGAATAGACAGATATAACTCGCAGAAGATACCTTTGCTGTGGAACAGACTCTCTATCCATATATAACACAGTTCATCCCTGTCCATATTCAACCTCAACTTGAATCTATATATGGGAAACAGAATATTTACCCCAGGACTGATCCTGTACTACTAATGGACAGAGGCAGTTCCTAAATGCTTTTTCCCATACATGGGTCACCTCAAATCATCTATAGTATACTTATCAACCATGGAATAGGTAAGGTCAATCTCTAACCAAATGAGATACGGTAATTTTAGCACAAAAAAGGGAAACTGGCTAATCTTAAAATGTACCTGGAGCTTTGCAAAAGCTTCTGAGGATGAGTAATATGATAATTAATACAAGGAGCTCAAACACTTGTGCAAAAGGCATTTGGCAGGCTTAGGGCAGTATAGCTACACTAATGGGAGGCAGGTGAATTTAGGAACCTTCACAATTTCTGAAAGCAAGTTAGTAGACATAGACAGTCTTCCTGAGAGATCTCCTGTTGTAGATGACTTTATCCAATGGACTAGAAACCTCAGCTGTTATCACATTGGCTGAGACAGCATGTACAAACTTATGTAGTGGTCTGTGCATGGCTGTGGCTCTACACTCATATGCAAAGTTTGACCAATAAAGCAGAACTCTGAGCAGAACCATAATTGTAATTTAAAGGGGTGTTAATGACTACAGTTAAAGACCTGTTGTATCATTTATCAGTTTTTTGTAAATCCATTTTACATGAGCTCCCACTACATTCTTATCGATGGCTGTCCCTTCATATCACCAGATTGTCTGTCTTTTTCTGAGTCTGATTAGGTTTCTACATTACTGGAAAATAGTCTTTTTTCTTATTTCATAATAGAGACCATCTAAAAGTTGATAACTCCCTGATTGCCTCAGTTATGTCCATTTTATTTGGCTCTGTAAGAAAGAGGAATGAAGCCCTGACTGAAACTAATATTAGCTGAGCTCATTTAGTAACCCAAACAATTGATGAACTAATTGGAAATGTGAAAGAAATGCTGAAGCATACGTCTCTTGGGGAAGAAAGTCTGAAAGCATAATACTGTAGTCCAGAGAGAAGCAAAGAATTGCTGCCAGTGGTATTAGTGAGCAGATGGGACGGCTTTAATAAATCACAGGAAGCTCTCTTCTCAGCTCCAAGAACCTGTTCACAGAAGGGACTCATCTATCAGCACAAGAGGTTTTGCAGCTTTCAATTGAAGGGGAGCTTAAAATGATACAGACGACCCAGAGATCAATGATGACCACCTGTTACAGCTGATGATCCCACTGCCACAAAACCCAAACAAAGTAACATGTGTTAATAACAACTGTAGGATCACATTGGTAATTATATCTTTCTTGTCCTTGATGAACTTGTAGTAAAGGACTGCCTTCTGAAGAGCTTCATCAAGGGGTTGGAAGATGGGCTGCTATAAACACCCCCACACTCCCACCACTTATATATGCTAACTTCAAGGTTACTATACCTCAGAGTAAGGGGAAATACTCCAAGACACTGATATTTTGAACTTTTTTATACATTTCTCCCAATTTGCACTTTAATTTTCAATATTCCAAGGATCACATGTATGGTGCTAGAAATATTAGAAAGGAATCCCAGTAAATACTTTTGTTTTAGAGATGATGGATTGTAAGGAAATTCCAGGCAATGCCTTAGTGCATATCTGTTATTTTCTTTAAGTCTGTTTTGGCATTTTTCACCACAATTTTCACCCATGAGGTCCAGCACAATTCCAGAAAACACATCAAATTCGTTTACATCCATTTTAAGATCCACAGTGTGTTTTTTTGCCAAGAGGCTCAATGAGAGCTTTTATCCATATTACCCAGGTGCTATATCACATCATTTAAAGCTGACAAAACATTTCTTTCTGATAAACCTTCAAGTTCTTCAACAGAAGTTTTTCTCTGAAACAGTCTGCATTTCTCTGAAGCCTTTAAAACAGGCCTCAATATGTTGGTGCTCTTTGAACATTCTGCTCTACACAGTTGCTCCATTGTATTCAGCATTTACAAAAAAGTTCTCCTAACAGTCCCAGACTTCTGAATATCAGCAGTAGAGAAAGCCACTGCACCTTAGTGAAAGGAAAAAAGACACCTGCTTAAACAAACTTCTCGGAAATCTGGCTGCTATCATCTATTTCCTGCTGACTTCTGCTTTGCCTGTTATTAATACTCAAAATTCTGCAATAAATGTTTGGACTATCCTTCACTAAGGCACTTAAGTCAGTCCTCTCTCTCAGTCTGTTCTGTGACAACAACCAATCAATACTAAATAACTCTTATAAGTTGTCTTAAATATGCCTGCTTGCACATCCATCTTGCATCTTACTAGCCTCACTATCTGATTTTGCAGTAACACACTATCTTTAACTTTTTCTGAACCTTATTTCATCTATTACTCTTAATCCTATTAAACTTTACATCCACCGTTACCTTTAAAAACATTACTCTGATTGTAACAACTCACTCATAACTGAAAAAATATAAACTATCAAAATGTTGCATGCATCAGATCATGGAAGTGGTGTCAAAAGCTTCACTGTAAAATTAAGTCTGTGAATAGTAATCTGTTGCAGATATCATGTCTGCTGAAAATAACATCAAAGTTGACCACAAAATATTAATGTTCAGTGTGTGTGATTTAATAGTCCAAATGAAACTGATGTTGTGTATTATTGTAAGCAAGGGCTGTAGTCATCTCCTGAAGATGTCTGTATGTTTGCCATATTCTATGACTCTCACCTTTCCTCTTGACTGAGAGGCTGCAGTCGCTCTGTCCTCCATGACTTTTCTACATCTTTTGGGGATATGTGTTCCACTTCACCTATAACTTCATATACCCTTGCCACTCTATGCTTTTCCACCTTTTCCCATTTACCTGTTTGTGACTGTTTTTCCACAACATTTCCCTCTTTCTCTCTCTACCCTTTTCTTGTTACCTTTACATTTGTAATCTGCAATTACTACCCAAACTATTTTCCCACAGTACAACCTTCTACTTTAATGTCTCAGAGCTCCTCGTCTACCTTTTCTCTGAAAATTGGATCCTAAGGTAATGTGAACTAAACATCTCTTCGACTTTAAAATGACTATTTTGATATAGTCCATCCTGTAACACCAACCATTAGTAGACTGCCAAAAATACATAAGAATTTAGAGGATCCACCTATGCGGCACATTGTTTCAGGAAGGGGCTGGCTAACTGAGCCGCTATCAGTGTTCTTGGAAGCTGAATTAAAGAAGGTCCTATCAAAGGCCACCATGGTTCTGAAGGACATATCACACTTCTTAGGTCTTTTGTTTGAGAAAATGGAAATTAGAACCCAGGACAAAGGATTATAATTAGTCACACTGGATGTGCAAAGTCTTTTTACAGTCATCCCGAATAATTATGGAATTAAAGCCATCAGGAGATTTGCATGCAGTGAAATTTTGAATGTTAATCTCCTTTGTACTCTGTTAGAACTAGTATTGGAGAACAACATCTTCCTATATAGTGACACTCACTATTGGCAAAAATGGGGGGGTTGCCATGGGCACCCCATGTGCCAACAGATATTTGAATATAGTCTTGGCACAATGGGAGAAAGAATGGAATCTATACGTATGCAACGTGTGGAAATATCAGATCATTTTCTACATGAGATTTGTGGATGATATCTTTCTCTTATGGAAAGGAGATGCCACTAGTTTATGGAAATTTGTCATGTTTCTCTCCCGCACAACTATTTTTTTGAGATTTGCTTAAAATTCTCCGAAAGGGAGATAGAGTTCCTTGATGTGAAACTTTTCCTGACCCCGGATAAAGGTATAGAAATCATGATTTTCAAGAAACCTACATTTCAAAATAATTTGCTACATCAGACCAGCATGCATGCGAGGCACATCTTTCAGAATTTAGTGGGAAATCAGGTCACACGTATCTCCAAATTATGTTCTAGGGATGACATCTTCTTTAAAGAAAAACAAACTATTGTGAACACCCTTAAGAGAAGAGGATATAAGGAAGAAGATACCAGAATGAGTGGAGAAGAAGCCATGCAACTCAGAACTCAAAAGGGGTATCCCTTATATTCTAACAGGAGGCGTGAAGAGACCAAGCAACCACAAGATAATAGACCTTCAGCTAATTTGAGGTGCACACTGACTTACAGCACAGATAATGGATTCATTTATAATACTATTAGGAAGTTTTGGCCAGTCCTAACTTTGGATGACAAATTATGAAATATAGTGGGGGATAAACCTAGCTTTTCAGATGACTGCAAACTAGGAGCCATAATCGAAACTCCTAATAATGTGGACATCCTACAAAAGAGCCTCACTGAGACAGATGCCTGGTGTCAAAGCCATAGCCTGAAGCTCAATGCCAAAAAGTGCATTGTCATTCCCTTTGGTAAAAACCTATGTACCCATGAACTACTACATAGGTGGTAGTCTACTTAACACCGAAAGTGTGATAAGAGACCTTGGGACACAGGTGGACAGTAGTCTCTCCTTTGATAATCACATTGCCACAGTGGTCAGGAAATCCTTCTATGTGGCACACCTCATCACAAAAGGTTTCTCATCCAGAAAAAAAGAGGTTATTGTTCCCCTCTACTCATCACTCATTAGACCCATTAAAGAGTACAACACCCCTTTTAGTATGTACCTCACAAGACATCTACAACAACTGTAAAGGCCACAGAAATACCTCACAAAGAGGATTACTGGTCTCAAACAGATGTCCTACGCAGACCGTTTAAAAAAAACTCCATCTTTACTCCATCGCATATCGCCTACTCAGAGGCAATCTCTGCCTAACATACAAAGCTATGTCAAACCCAGATCTGTTGGACATGCTCCACTTAAAGAAATCCCAATCCCTCCAAGCTACACTCTGTAGGGACCTAAACCTTGTCACCACAATAAACAGAACATGCTGGAGGGGTAGATTCCTGCCCCAGAGACTTCCCATACTCTGGAACAGACTACCTATCTATGTCAAACAGAGCTCCTCATTAGCACTCTTCAAGAAAAATCTTGATGATTGTATGGGAAATAGAAAATTCACCCCGGGGATCACTTCTGTGGCTCTGCTTGACAGGAGCACAGGAAAATCATTTTCTTGGGTGGTGAAAGCTTATATAGGCCCAATAGCCTAGTACCTACCTATGAACCTATGAAAAAGAAGAATCTGAAGCGCTTATTGTGTCAACATGATGGCCATTACTATTAGCTGATGTAGTACATGGAGCTAATGTAAAGGTACCTGGAAATGTGTTTTTTGCAAAGCCTGCCCTTTTATATGGACACATAATATATTTGAACACCCACTCACCAAGAAGAGTTATTCCTTTCAAGGTTATGCCACATGTACCAGCAAGAACATTGTATATTTAGCCATCTGTCAGGAATGCTCTTCCTACTATGTAGGTAAAACAAATAGGGCTTTTAAGGAATGGATTTTACACCATCTATCTGACATAAGAAATCAAGTAGCTACAAATGCCCTATATCAACATATTAGGGCGGAAAAAAATCACAGTTTGAAATGTATGGCTCTAATGAAGTTGAACAAAAATCCAAGGGGAGATGACATGAGAAACAGAACAGAGGTGGAAGAGGCCAAGTGGATTATGGAATTAAGAGCAGATAAACCACCAGGCCTTAATGGAACGGTACCTCTAAAACCCATTCTGAAAGAACGGAGCATAAACATAAAAGGAGAAACAAGAAGAGGGAATAAGCAGTACTTATTCCTGATACTTGTAACTTTGGAGGACTACCACCAGAGGGACCTGTCTCCATTATTCATGGAAGAGGAACTACCCCTGAATAGCATGATTGGTTGAACACTGTTTAAAAATCTTGCATTGATGGGAGTGAATAAAGAATCTGAAAAAGGTTTTACCGAAAGCACTTATCCTAAGTTCTCTTTGTTTGTTTTGTTTTTTAAAAGTTTTATTAAATCACAGATTTTATTGCGATTATGGTGGTACATCTACATTGTTTTCTACTTTGGTTCTTCTTTGGCAAGACTACCTTCAGCAGTGTGTACTTATTTTTTGTTTCATTGGTTACATGAATGGGTATGAAGTTGATAGACAATGATTTAGATTCAGAAAGGCCTACCACCAGCCATATTAGTCAGCCATATTAGTCATAGGAGACTCCATTGTAAGACACACAGATGTGCCTCCCACCAGGCTGGATAAGGAGAAAGTCACGGTTAGTTGTTTGTCAGGTGTCAGAATCCGCCATATCACACATGCACTCAAGTCTCTCAACAACAGGTACTGTTATGATTCTGTCATAGTCCATGTTGGCGTGAGCAACTTGAGACGTACCTCCCTGGATTATATGAAGAGAGACATGATTGAGTTCACTGAATGTGTCCCAGGTAGGTATGTCCCTAGCCTTAAGCAGCCTTCTACCATCACCCAGAATGATGCCACAATACAAACAGAAAATGATTGACTTTAACAATTGGCTTAGTTTCTGGTGTCATTCCAGGGGGATCCAGTGCCTGACAGCCTGGGAAGATATGATCAACAGACCATGAAGCTTTGCTAGAGATGGACTGCATCTGTCTCACTTGGGCTTCAGGCTTTTGCCAAAGACTCTTGCCTCCTCCATAGTGCCTTTTTTAGGAAAAGTCATGAGGTTGATACTACCAACATAAAAATGTCAACAAAATGCAAATTAAAGGTCATGCTGCTAAACGCTAGGAGTCTAAACATGAAACTGCACTCATTGCAAGCATTCTTAACCCTGGAAGATGCTGACATTTGTGCAGTCACAGAGATCTGGTTCAATATTGCAAAGAGCACCCCAGCCTTACCTGGTTACTCATCCTATCATATATTCAGACCCCAAAATGTGGGCAGCAAAGTCAAAGGAGGTCGAGTTTCAATATATATTAAAGATACACACCTCCTGGCTGGTCAAACATTATGACGCACAGGAGACACTCAAAGTGCAGTTAACCATTGACAAGACCCCTATTTAAATTATAGCTAGCTAGAGGCCCCCAAATTTGACTCGAGATACCCACTCCACCTATCTGGACCTCTTCAAATCTATCAAGATTCAATCCTTTACTCTGATCCTGGGTGACTTTAATTACCCAACCATAGATTAGAAAAACTACTCATGCCAGCACACAAATGCCCAGAGATTTCTCAATTTTATCAATGCAAATGCCTTGGAACAGCTAGTTTATACCCCCACAAGAGGAGATAATATCTTGGACTTGGTATTAACCAACATGAGTAACCACTGCAGCACCCCTACGGTATCATTCTCCCTGGTAAGATCCGACCATAAAGTGGTCACTTTCAAAGTCACCATCTCCCCTGATCCCCCTATAGCTAGGGTCAAACAAAAAATGTCTCCAGAGCTGATTACAACCTCCTTAGGGATAGTATAAACAGCTTCACAGCCCTCTTCCCCACTGTAGGAAATGGCACCAATGTTCAAATCTATGCCAAAGTACTATACGAGCATTTGCATGGAATCAGGAATACCTGACAGGACAAAATCATCCTCTGCAAGGTAGAATAAACCTGTCTGGTGGACATGTGCAATAAATAAACTATATAACAAAAGGAAAAAAAATTGCTGTCCAGGACCAAAAAGGAGCAGGTACCCAACTGGAAGCAATCTCTCCTTAACCTGAATAAGCAAATAAGAGCAGCAGCAAAATCCTCTAAAGCCAACTTTGAGTCCAAATTGGCCACATCTACTAGAGAAAATCATAGGGCCTTCTTCACATATGTCCACAATCTCAAAGGAAGCACCCAGATCTGTTCAAAACTGGTGGTCAAGGACATCACATACACAAATTCTGTAGATAGAGCCAATCTACTGGCTGACAGATTCAGTGAAAACTTCTCCCCTCTCTCCCCCATCAGTAAATCAGGGCATCCCCAGTACCTGCCTCCCACCCCTTATCTCTAGGGAACAGGTCATCACTGCTCTCTCAAAGGCAAAAAATACAGCCTCCATGGGACCCAATAACATCCCAGGCTGCATCCTACATGAACTCAGGCATGAACTTGCAGCACCATTAGGCACCCTATTCAACCAAAACTTGACTACTGGCTTTGTCCCAGCTGAGTGGAGAACAGCAACTGTCATCCCTTTACACAAAAGTGGAGCATCCACCGATCCAGGAAATTATAGACCCATCAGCCTAACTAGCCTGATCTGCAAGGCCATGGAATGGATTATCATGGACCTCATTAACAGGGACATTGGCAATCTCCAAACACTCAATCTCACACAGTTTGGCTTTGTCAAAGGGAGGTCATGTCTGCTAAATCTGGTCTATTTCTTTGAAACAGTCACCAAAGCCATGGATGAGGGGAAGACAGTGCATACTGTCTACCTTGACCTGGTCAAAGCCTTCAACACTATTCCCCACTCAGGCATAGTAGTAAACTCTCTCAACTAGGCATTAATCCATATGTTACCAGATGGGTAGCAAACTGGTTCACTGATAGAACCCACCTAATTAAAATAGGGGAAGCCACCTCAACAGTAGACCTGTAATGAGTAGCATACCCCAGAGACTGGTCTTGGGGCCTCTGTTATTTGGGATATACTTCTCTGAGGTGCAGGCCAAAACCAGTGGGCTATGGCTGACCAAGTTTGCAGATGACTGCAAGCTGGGTGCAGTGATGTGGACGTCCTCCAAGAGGGTCTCACCCAAACAAATGACTGGTGTCAGAAACATGGCCTCAAGCTGAATGCCAAAAAATGCATCATCATCCCCTATGGAAAACTGACATCCCCGCATATTATCACATTAATAACAATGTCCTAAGTACACAATCAGTAGTGATGGATTTGGGCACCCAGGCTGATAGCAACCTGACTTTTGACCTCCATGTTGCTTCCATTGTACAGAAAGCTTTCTACATGGCCCACCTCAGAAGTAAGGGTATCTCATCCAGGGACAAAGAGGTCATACAATCCCTGTATTCTTCCCTTATAAGGCCAATTATTGAGTACAACGCCTCCTTCAGCATGTACCTCACAAAGTACACGCAACAGCTGGAGAGACCACAGAGGTTCCTCACCAGGAGAATCCAGGGCCTTAAACACCTACCCTACACAGATAGACTAAAAGCCTTGTCCCTGTACTCAGTTTCATACAGACTCCTCAGAGGTAGCCTCTGTCTGGCATACAATGCAATCTTAGACCCTGCCTTGATGGGACTGCTGCATATCTGCAAGTCAAGCTCCAGTCAAGCAACCCATACATGTGACCTCAACCTGGTCTGTGATATCAATAGGACTTGTTGGCGGGACAGATTTGTGTCTCAGAGACTCCCCCATCTGTGGAATAGACTCCCTCTCCACGTCAAGCAGAGTACCTCATTATCCTTTTTTAATTGCAACCTGGATAACTGGATGGGAAACAGAAAACATACTCCTGGGATTCCACCTGTGTCCCTGCTGGACAGGGTCTCTGGGTGCTGACATGTCTAAACATGGGCTAAACTCTTGGCTAGGCTTATAACGGCCTCAGGGCAAATAGCCTAGTAACCTTCTATAATCCTATGATCCTATGAACAGGAAAACCACAGAAAAATCAGGAAAATATCACAACCAGTCAGAGAGATTCAGTGTTAAATGGCCACTAGATCAACCGAGTGCAAGGGGTTGCACTATGTCCTAACACAGGCCTAGTACTGTGTTTGCAAACATTACTTAATGTCACAATGCATACCTTTGGTTATCCAGTCATTACTTTTGGCAACATAAAGAATGTCAGGTAATACTAGTGTTTGAAGTAAACCAGTAGCCATACCTCTCAATCATTCTACATTTGGTGGAACATTCTGATTATGGCATTGATTTAGGTCTATGCTCTACTCTCCAATTTGGCTTGTGACTGCTCCACTTTATGCTATTTCATTGGTTCAGTTGTACAACTAATGATTATGGAAAGTCAAAATTGACTCACTTGCAGGTTTCTACTTACACTGTCCACTGAACAGATTAATAGCAAAGTGCAATTCGAAAAATGGACCCACAGCACAGTATTCTTCTTGCTGTTTGAGCTATTGGTCTATTTTTTCTAGCTGCACTATGCTGTTGGTCTAGTCAAAGGGCCAACGGCACATCACAGCAGCTAGAAATCTGCATTGTCACTTTTATAGCCAGTGCTGCAGGTCAGCCCATTTGGTCATATTGTAACCCCTTAAGCAGTTGTGGCTTATATCTCTGCTGTTTGAATGAATGTGTTCTGTAGGTATGTGTGTGAGCAGCTGTAGGAAGTAAAGCAAGGAGACTGTTGGATAAAGCTGTTTGCTATAGTTCTACACTTTTCTCTCTTTAAATTCAAAATACTTTTTTCTTTTGGTACAACTTTGTGTTGAGTGGGGTGCCCTACTTTTGGACCTTCTGCTAAAAATTTTAAAGGGGGGAACAATAGGATTTTTTAATATTCAAAGGTTGAGAGGTATGCCAGCAACTTTAATGGTACACATAAAGGCAGCACTGTGAAACTGTTGTTAACAGCTCAATCTCTTATCACAAACACTATTACCAACTGACAAACCAAACTCTGTGCATTATGGGATAGCACACATCTTAAATTTACAGTACTATTTCACATATCCACAGTATATACGTATACAGAACAGCATATAATTTTATCAGGGTCCCTATTAAATTATCAAACATTTCAAAATTTGAATGTCATATGGTCGACACCATATGATCGAACTTTGAAAAGTTCGAAGGTGAAAGGCAATGGCTCTGTACATGCAGAACGGTAAAATTTCCTTTTTCTGCACTGAAGTGCAGTCTCGGAGTTGGTATATTTAAGTAGGGGGTTGGGGGGGTGCATGGGGGGCTTGCTCCCCTGGTCAGAGTGTTATGGTAAGTGTTTTTTTAACGTTTTTATTATATATTCAAAGATTCAAGTTTCGCTCATATGTTGTCAAACATATGAGGTTCAAAGTTTTGAAGCTTCGAATACATAATATAGACCCTTTTATCATACCCCCCAAGGCAAGCCAGAAAACTATCTTAAAGAGTATGATATACAGTTATACAATATATGATGCACTCTATTAAAATAAAACCTTCCAATCTGAGTAATGAAGATTATTAGCTTTTGATTGCCTTTTTCTAAGGGCATCAGCCAAAACCAACTTGAAGTATCTAATGCAGACAACACTTCTGTATCAACCAACTTGGGTGCAATGTCTTCAAGGATTAGTAGAATAAACCCTTGTAGCATAATTGCATCATTTACTTTTCTCAACTTAATTTATATTTCTACCTTGCCAATCATGTATTTACCAGGAGCACATCATTCAGGAAGTCCTGTCAGACTTTCAATCACATCAAGAATGCGTTTAGTTGAGTTCTGCTGAATAGGATAGGAAATTATACTTTTTTGGGTGTAGTTGAGGCATATGGAATAGTGTTTGGTTTTAACCTGACCTAGAAATGTTCACAGTTAAGCAGACCCTCTTTACCAAACATATCTATACTAATTTCATTTATTCTGGCAATCAGCCACAGCTCACATATTCCAGCTTTACTGAGCATGAACATATTGTTTGAGGACAGACCTTGCAGCACTTAAAGCCAGAGCTCATACGTTTGCCCTTTTCATTCAGTCATGGCTAAAAATCTACCAGAGCAGGGCTATGTATTTCCATTTCTGCTTCAAGTAACTGCACACACTTTTAGAACATTTTAGAAACTTATGAAACTTTCAACACTTTTTTCCATCTGTGAAAGTATGCCCTTCCAACTATAATACTTTTTTACATAAATGTTCACTGAGCTTACTTATTACTGACTCATATATGACACTCTAGCCCTCAGAAATCATATATGAAGTTTATATTGCTTCCACTTCTTTGTCCATAGCATATATTACAGCCTTTTACCTGTATTTCTTCACTTTTTAAAATACAAGTGATTTTAAAATGTGTGAACTTCTGCCTCCATGGTGGCCAGGCAAATGACTTTGCAAAGTTGAATGGTTCTATTTGGTTAAATCTGGCCATTTTCAATGAGAATTTAGTCATTTAGGGCTAAAGGGTTGATATTCAGTAAAACAATTACTGTGCAAGACAAAATGACTATTTTGGTAAAAATAGCTTGCTCGTTTGATGGCATTTACATGACTCAGTACTATAGGTGCCGGAACAATAGAGCGAGGGGGATGGGGAGCCCCCCACTTTTGCAGCTTGTCTTATTAAAAAAAAAAAGCCATGGCTCAAAAGACAGATGCAACTGAATGATTCAGTGGCATCTGTTATTCTAGTATGCTGCATGTCTTTCTTTTTTTTTTAATTTCCCAACCTGAATCACTACTGGCAGCCAAAAGTCAAACAGGTGTAAACTATAGCTGTATAATGACCTAATTCACACATTAACAGCAATGAAAGATCAGATCTGATGAAGGCTGAATAGCCGAAAGTGCTTATTGGATGTTATTTTTCCTTATTTTAGCATTTGCTTCTTTTAGTAAATCATTTGTTTTTAACAAATCACTGTACGCTTTGGAGTTTCAGAGATTTGAAGGACTGAATTGTCGTGGTGGTGAATTGCCGTGGTGGTGTTACGAAGTCTTTCATTGCTGTTTTTCTCTTTTTTTGTCTTCAACACCTTCAGCGGAGATTGGAAGTATTTTCTTTTTGCTAATTCACATATTATGTCACAAATAATACATTTTACGATGAACAAACTAAATCTGTAAAGCTGAAATCAAATCAGAGAGAGACAGTTGAAGTCTATGAATGGAATCACGTACTGGATAGTTTTATACATTACTTCTAATTCTGTGGGATACTTGATGATTTAATTGAAACAGGAGGCATTGCCACGTTTTACTTTATGCTGGGTAAATGAAGCACTGAAGTTAACTGAGGCTATCAAACAACCCTCCCTATGCTGTTGTTAGTGTGGTAAGGGTGGCAGTCTTGCTCAAGTAGCAGTTCTGTCATCCCATCTATTGTTGTTTGTGTTTGAACTGATAGAATAGAATACAGCGAGCAGCCATAGGAAAGACTGGAAACCCGCCTGTCCAGCCCAATGCCATTTTGCACCAGAAACCAAAAAGCATCATTCGGTGATTGTTTACTACAGGTTAAGTAGTGTCATCCTCAGGTTGGTTGCTTTATTTATAGATGTCATTAGCTCATGAGGTCAGGGAATAAAAATAAATAAGGCAACCATCCTGAGGTGATACCGAATAAGTTAACCTGTAGTAGACAATCACCGACCACTTTAATTTAAAGAAGACTCTTAGAGTTGTTACTTGATAATTCTAAGTAAACCCTAATACATTTTTTAGAGCCAGGGAACCATCATAGCAAGCAAGAGTAAATTATTTATATATATTTTTTTAGAGCCAGGGAACCAAGTTGGTTCAACCAACCACAACAATGTGAGAAGAGAAACAAGAGTAAGTTGACTGATTGCCCTCTCGCATTGCCATTGGTGGTTGTCTGGGTAAAAAAAAATGGTCATTCCCACGTTTGCTTATCCTTTCCCCATGCTGGTGGTTGCTGAACCTGCTGAACCTGCTCCCCTGGCTCTGCAGCATTGCTGACTGCTGTAACTATTGGATTTGGAGGGAAAACATAAAACCATGGTCATCCACACCATATTGCATCGTAAGTGACTGAATGTGTGAGTCGTGAAGTGCAATTCTTTGCTTTGGGGCAAGTGGAAATTCGGGCATTGATTTATTTATTTTTTTTGTTTGTATATAGATTTTTTTTTAATACCGTAACCTTAGGCTTAATGAGGAGAGTGTCTGAGAGAGACAAAATGGCTGTGTGCATACTTCTCAACCTCTTAGCAAGAAATCTGGCCAAATTGCCATAAATAAAAGTGTGACAAAGGCCCAAAAATAAGGACAGTTTTAAATATCGGTCTTACAAACGTAGAAAGTGAATAGAATAATAGGTTTTTCATTAGCATGAATTTTCTAAAGGGTATGAAGTCTAAAATTCAACTCTTTGTCATTATTTTCCAACTTCAGTCTTTAATGATTTGCAACTAATTTGCCAGAAAGGCACAATTTTATGAAAAACATCCGGACCAAAAATATGAGGCAAAAATCTGGACATTCTGCAAAAATCTGAACAGTTGAGAGGTATGTAGGTAGTTACTGATTTCTACCTTTGTCTTTGTGCAAAGGTAAGATGGATGTCTATAAAGTGGGACATGGCTATGGCTTTCCTTAGTGAACAGTTAGAACATTAGAGACTGGATAGGTCAAGACTTCAGCACAGAGGGACAAGTTGTAACCCTGTTTAAGAAGTAAGACACAGCCCTGGGTTTTCTATGATTGTAGAGTATGTCTGTATGCATGACCACCTTTTCCAGTATCCAACATGGGGCATTTCTATGGAAAGGTGAAAGTTTGCAAGATAATCAATACTCACAACCAGTTTAAAGGACTGGACTGCACATTTTTGCCAAAATAAAAGCTCACACCTGCAGAATTTGATATATGTCTGTTGCATACCTCTCAAGTGTATCTCATTATGAGGAACGTACCTCATTTATGGTCTTAAAAAGTTCATGTTCCTCAAAGTTCCACATTGAAAGAGTCTGGCACACATTCCGTGTTAGGAATTTTTTAACTGATATCCATGGTAAATAGAAATTAATCATATTAATTAATTTAAAGATTTTTTTATAAGTAAAACCAGCATATTTTGACTACCCTATGACCTTCCTAGTTGAAGTTGTTAGTAAACTGTTAGTACGTGTTTCACATTTTGCCCATTTGTTCCACATTATGAGGTCTAGTGTTCCTCATTTTAGAGATGGAAGATTGAGAGCTATGGTCTGTTGTTCTGTATAACTTTAAGGTATTTCTTATATAAAGTAAATTTTTATGCAATAATTGTAGGAAACTTGGGAAATACTGCCATAAAAAATCACTGGATATTTGCCATTTTTCTTTTTTTCACAGAACACAATTGCCTAAATAGGGACTGTCTTACATAAGATTGAGAGGTCATGCTATATATGTATTTATGCCCCATAATGTGCTTTACTGACCAGATCCCAAAAAGATGGCCTTCTTTGGGTTGTGTTTTGTTTAATCCAAGGAATTTAAATAATATTTTGTGAAGCAATTCAGTGCTAAAATGATCCATTTTATGTACACTGAAGATGCTGTCTAAAGCACCCTGTTCTTGTTCTAGAAGAAACTGGTAAACCTAAGTGAAATGATTTAACTTGAACTACTCAAAATACTTTTAGCTATACTCTGTCCTGAAATGTTTATCTTCCAGCACGAAACTAGAAGTGTGCATTTGTCATTTTAAGTTTTCTTCATACCACATTGTTAAAATAATAGCAGTGGATCTGGAAAAATTGTAGCAGCTGGGCTGGCGGTAATAACCACTCTTCTTTCATTTTCTTACAATTTTGCTCAAGCAGTAAACAATAAAGAACATTATGTTGTGAGACTATGCTGAGAATGGGGCAAATACCTTAGCCTTGTACATATGTGAGATTTATCTTTATATCATCGATCACACTTCGTCGACTGGCCACTTAATCGACTCATTTAAGCGAACCAAAACGCAAAAAATTTTAAATGTCGAAAATATGTCGAATTTTGACATTTCCAGCCATGCCACACCTCCATACCAGTGCTACCATGGGTCAAAAAGGGGCGAGGTTTTGGCGTTCACTTATTCAGAATTTGACATTGGAGATGTTCGCACTTCTGTATTCGCGAAAGTCGTTTCGCCCATATTGGGATCGACGATGTAAAGGTAAACCTATGTGTGAATGTGACAGGTGTGTGTGTGATGTACTCCGCAGATGTTGTTGGGTGCAAGCAGGAGGGGTGCCAGATTTTAGATTAGCTGCTTAATAGTGAGTGAGATTACTGGCTGGAAAGAGCTTTATTATTATGATTAACTGTTGGAAGGTAAGAGTTTGGTAAGGAAGTTGGGTTGGGTTTTAATAAGTGAGGTGACTGAATGAAATGGGAGTTGCATTGACTGTTTTCAGTTATTAAGGGTGGAGGAGGACTGAGTGCTCTGACCTGGTGTGAAGACTAATGGGTGAAGGCTGCCAGCCTTGTCAAATAGAATTTGATACATAATTCTGGCATTTGTAAATATAAATATAAAATACAGGCTTGTTTCTTAAATGAAAGAAAACACTGTAAAATGTGAACTCCAAAATTGTAGCAACATTGCCATCTGCTGTAAGGAAAACTAAGCCAAGTGTTTCAAATGTTCTTTGAAATTAAAATTATGTTTTGTACGTCCTTTGAAGTTAGAATTTGGAGTCGATGAGTCTAGAGTAAGCATCCTGCCTTATGTTTTAAGGCTAAAGTTAATGACCAGAATTTACATGTGGAATGTCCTTTATTGCTTTAAGTGTAAAATAATGTAAATACAGTTTTGGTGTGGCCTGGGGACCAGGAAGTGGTAAAAGATGATGTAATGTTTAGCAGAACTGCAGTTTTAATTTAAACAGTAAGAACCAGAAATTATTAAGCATTTTGATCTTGGACATCTAACCTACAGCACTGCCTGATGTCTTAAGTAAGTTATTTTAGAAGTATGTTTTCTTGTAGTAATAGCTAGGAAATTAGAAGAAAGCTAGACTAAGTGTTTTTCTGTTATGTCAGAACTGTACTCCTGATTTATTTTAAGTTTCTGTGTGATCTCTGAACTCTTGAGTAGCACTGTGGTGTAGTAGTATTGTCTTGTGATTTTAGTATTTATTATTAAATATTTTAAAAGCTTTTTACCTGTGGCTGGTTTGTGTAGAGATAAGTAAGCTCTAGAGTACATTGCATGCTTGTAAGTGATCCTATAATAAGCCCTTCCAAAACCTTAAGATTGCTTAAGTTACACTACTATTAGATAATAATATTGCACAGTAATAATTGGACACCTTTTAAGGGCCTTTGGGTAACTGATAAATATTAGCTGGTGGTGGTAGTGATTACTACTGTATGGTCTGGGTAAAGGGGCACAGCTGGATAATCTGTGTCAGCCTTTCCCAGGAGTCTCTGTGAAGTTATATAAATACTTATCTCAAAGTGTGTGTCAGCTACTTGGGCAGGGACACAAAGAACTGGTTGGACAGAGAGGGTACTGGAGGTTAGCTTGCCAGCTAGGCTGAGATCTGGACCCTATAGTTGTGCCAGTGGGGAGTCTTATTGGTGATCTGGGGAGCAAGGGAGCAACCAGCTCCAGAATGACTGTGATCTCTGTGTCCACTTAAGGGAAATTGTACTTTACTGTGTGTATTTGATATCCTTTCCTCTTATATAAGACTCTGGTGTTAGTGGTGAGGATTTAGGCTCCTTGATTGTTGGGCCAGGGTGCTGGCATCACATGTGGTTTGCAGTGGTGGGATCCACTTCACATTTGTGGTGGAGGTGGATATCCACATCACATATTAATTAGATGGCAAATACTAATTGGCTTGTAGTGGTGTGGGTAGAGTGAATCCTGTAGCTTATGTACAGGATTTCTGAAGGTGTTTTGTACTCTATAACAGCCATGCAGTGAATAATCAGAGTTCAGATCACAATTGTTTTATTTCTTTTGTTAGCATAGTTAGTCAGGGTGAGCAGGCAGCATGTCAGCAGAGGAGTATGGAAAGCTGACAAGGAGCCAGCTGGTGGAGATGTGCCAGGCTAGGGGACTGGTGCATTGAAACCTGACTAAGGCAGACCTGATTGCAACCTTGGTTACAGTTGCATCAGAAAACAGCATCCAGGAAGATAAGCAGACTGGCAGTGGAGATACAATATCCTCAGAGAATGGACAGTTCAACCTTTCTTCAAAGGACAATCAGACTGGCAGTGAAAATACAATATCCTCAGAGAATGGACAGCTCAACCTTTTTGTAAGTGGACTTAAAAATCCAGCTGGAGCTAAAGAGACTTGAGTTGGAGGCCAGGCATTTGGAGATAAAAGCCGAAGAAAAGGAGCGTCAGAGGAGGCATGAGAGGGAAATGCTGACTCTTCGCCAGAGTCATGGAGGTAATGGGGAAGGGAGTAACTGGACCCCAGAAGCACAACAGGTCAGTAAATTTCTTACGCAATTTAAAGAGGGGATACTTTTGATAGTTTCATTCATATGTTTGAGGGGGTATGCAAACAGTATAGTGTTGACCAAAGGCTCTGGGTATGGTTCCTGACCCCCTTACTCCATGGGAAAGCTGTAACCTTTTTATGATAAATGCCTGACTCTGTCTGTTTTGATTATACTGCTGTAAAAAATGTCTTTTAGAATGTTTTAAGCTAACACCTGAAATGTATAGGAAAACATTTTGTGAGCATAGACGCAAGGCAGATGAAAGTGTGTGTGAATATGTTGCTGAACTGAGCACTTATTTTCATAGCTGGATGCGTGGACGTCAGGTCACCACTTTTGTAGGGATGACAAACCTTTTGGTGAGGGAACAAGCCCTTAGCACTTTGCCTGAGGACATGAGGATCTGGTTAGCTGATAGACGATGTGCTACTTCAGATGAGTTGGAGAAGTAGATAGACCTATACCTGGCCAGCAGGGCAGCCCTGCACAGGAAGGGGACCCCCAGTACTGCTCATGGGTCTAAAGGAACCCATGGTGGGCACAGACCGCCCCAACAGAATCTGCCAGTAGCAGGGTAAGCCACTAGTCCAAGTACAAGTCCAGGAGCTAGGGTTGAATGTTTTAAATGCAACCAGTGGGGCCATGTGGCATACAGGTGTCCATGGAGGCAAGGTGGGGAACCAAAGGTGAGGGAGCCAGTAAGTGGGCAAGACAAAATGCCAATAGTGGGTTGTCTTGAGACAACAGGGGTACTAAACTACCATCCTGCAGATGTCCTGAGATGGAAAGAGTTGGATGAGGCAGTACCATGTACTTATGCAGTTACACGCAGTGAGGCTAGGAGACAAGCATGTGGGTCTGGTAGCCTGGGGGAGACCCAGACAGACTGCACACTTGCAGCCAGGACTGGTGAGGTGGTTACTTCAGGAAGGGAGCTACACTGTAGCAGTGAGACTGAAGGTGAGCCACAGCTGCTTGAGGGTTTTGATGGTCCTTGGACACAGCGACTGCAAAGGTAGAGGTGAGTAGTAGTACCCAGGCTGACAGTGAGGCACCACTGTTAGTGGATGCCAGACTTCCTGTGGAAGGGGAGCTGGAAAGGGTTACAAGGAGATAGTTGAGACAGGCTCAGCTCTCAGACCCTACATTGCAAGGCCTGAGGGAGGTAGCTAGGGAGGCACCTGATTCTCAAGGAAAGGAGGAATCTGTATACTGGGACAAAGAGTTACTGTACAGAGAGTGGACCCCTGAGGGAGGGCTAGAAGGTGAGAGAGTATAGCAGTTGGTAGTGTCTAGAGCTTGCCATCTGGTGCTTTTAGCCATAGCCCATAATATTCCCTTTGCAGGTCATATGGGCATAAAACATACAAAGAGATGTATCATGCAAAACATCTATTGGCCTGGAATTTCCAGAGATGTAACAGAGTACTGCAGGACCTGTGAGCAGTGCCAAAAGGTAGGCAAGGCAGGAGACAAGGTGAGAGCTCCTTTGATGCCTTTGCCTGTGATTGAGGAGCCATTTCAGAGGGTAGCTATGGATATTGTGGGACCTCTGAGTACCCCAAGTTCCACAGGGAAAAATTATATCCTAGTGGTAGTGGATTATGCTACACGATACCCTGAGGTAGTGGCTTTGTCCTCCATTGAGGCACAAAAGGTGGCAAATGCTTTGTTAGAGATTTTCAGCAGGGTAGGTTTCCCAAAAGAAATACTGTCTGACAGAGGTGCCAATTTTATGTCAGACCTGCTGGCTTGTCTGTGGAAGTTTTGTGGGATGAAGCACATGAAGACCACCCCCTACCATCCTCAGACTAATGGTCTTGTTGAGAGGTTAAACTCTACAATCAAGTCCATGCTACGGACATTTGCAGATCAGTTTAAGAGGGAGTGGGACAAATATTTGCCCCATCTGTTGTTTGCTTACAGAGAGGTTCCCCAGGAATACACGGGTTTTTCACCCTTTGAGTTGCTGTATGGGCATAGGGTGAGGGGACCTCTAGATTTAATTCGAGATGAGTGGGAAGGTGAGTGTGAGCCTCACAAGGAGTCTGTTGTGGTATACGTCCTAAACCTCAGGACAAGGCTCAGGGAACTCATAGGCTTGGCCCAGGAGAACCTGGCAGAAGCCCAACAACAGAAAAGGGTGTGGTATGACAGGAATGCTCGAGCTAGAGAGTATGCTGTGGGGCAGCAGGTAATGGTTCTCATTCCTGTCAGACACAACAAGCTGCAAGCAGCTTGGGAGGGACCCTACCAGGTGGTAAGAAAGGTAAGTGATGTTAACTACATGGTGGAACTGCTAGGCAGATGGCAGGGGCACAAATTGTACCATGTTAACATGATGAAACCTTACCATGATAAGGAGGCCCTTGTGCTGAGCATTTGCAGTTGATTACAGGAGGAGTCTGAGGGAGATCTGGTGACTGATCTCCTCAGTGAGGTGCGGGCTGACACCTCAGTGGAAGGGGTAGCAATATCCCACCAGCTATCTCCTACCCAGGTTCAAGAAATCCGAGCAGTCTTGCAGGAATTTGGGGACATGTACACTGGGAAACCAGGGTGCACTCACCTGGTGCAGCACCAGGTGGATACAGGACCCCAAAGGCCTATTAGGCAGGCCTCTTTTAGGGTGCTTGAGAGAGTCAAACTCTGAGGGAAGAGGTACAGGAGATGTTGGAACTATGGCTGATTCAAGAGTCCAACAGTCCCTGGGCCTCCTCAGTGGTGCTGGTGTCAAAGAAGGATGGCAGCACCAGGTTCTGTGTGGACTACAGGAAATTAAATAGTCACACTGAGACAGATGCTTACCCCATGCCTAGGACAGATGAGGCCCTAGAGCAGCTTGGTAGGGCTAAGTATCTTACAACCATTGATCTTACCAAGGGTTACTGACATGTGCCCTTGATTCCTAGTGCTAGAGAGAAGTCAGCCTTTGTGACTCTTTTTGGCTTGTATGAATTCACAAAGATGCCCTTTGGGATGAAGAATGCCCCAGCAACTTTCCAGAGGCTGGTGGATAATATCCTAGCAGGAGCAAGAGGGTTTGCCCTTGCTTGCCTAGATGATATTGCCATCTACAGCCATTCCTGGCAAGAGCACCTTCAGCACTTCAGGGATGTGCTGGGCCAACTACAGAGGGCAGAGTTGACCATTAAGCCAAGCAAATGTCAGGTGGGTATGGCAGAGGTCTCCTACCTAGGACATAGAGTGGGGAGTGGTAAGATAAGGCCAGAACCTGCAAAGTGGAAGCCATTCAGGCATGGCCTGCACCTGTTACTAAAAAGTAGGTGAGGGCGTTCATAGGGACAGCAGGTTACTACAGAAAGTTTGTCCCTAGTTATAGTACCATAGTTGCTCCCCTCACAGACCTGACAAGGAAGAACAGGCCAGATAAGGTAGTTTGGACCCCAGCATGTGAGCAGGCATTCCAGAAGCTTAAAAGAAGCTTTGAGAGGACCCCCTGTGTTAGCTAGTCCAGATTACAGCAAAAAATTTGTTGTGCAAGTGGATGCTTCGAATCATGGGGTGGGAGCTGTACATATCCAGATTTCTTCAGAGGGGGAAGAGCACCCAGTGGTTTACCTCAGTCATAGGCTGCAACCCAGGGAGGAATGCTATGCAGTTGTAGAAAAGGAACATCTAGCCATAGTGTGGGCACTGCAGAAACGTCAGTCTTATCTGTATGGAAGAAAATTCACTGTTATGACAGATCACAACCCTCTAACATGGTTAAACAGAGCCAGTCAGCAAAATGCCAAGTTGCTAAGATGGATCCTGGGGTTGCAATCATATATGTCAATGCAGCACCACAGTGGAGTTAGCAATACCAATGCAGATGGGCTCTCAAGGGAATTGGGTGAGGTACCCTCAGATAGACCTAACCCTCTCAAGTGGCATTTCTCAAGGGGTACTTGAAAAACTAGCTTGAGTTCTCCAGGGTGGAAGAGATGTGAAGACTGGTAGAGAAGGGGTGAAGGCTGCCAGCCTAGTTAAATAGAATTTGATACATAATTCTGGCACTTGTAAATATAAATATAAAATACAGGCTTGTTTCTTAAATGAAAGAAAACACTGTAAAATGTGAACTTCAAGATTGTAGCAACATTGCCATCTGCTGTAAGGAAAACTAAGCCAAGCATTTCAAATGTTCTTTGAAATTAAAATTTTGTTTTGTATGTCCTTTGAAGTTAGAATTTGGAGTCGATGAGTCTGGAGTAAGCATCCTGTCTATTGTTTTAAGGCTAAAGTTAATGACCAGAATTTACATGTGGAATGTCCTTTATTGCTTTAAGTGTAAAATAATGTAAATACAGTTTGTGTGGCCTGGGAACCAGGAAGGTGTAAAAGATGATGTAATATTTAGCAGAACTACAGTTTCAATTTAAACAGTGAGAACCAGAAATTATTAAGCATTTTGATCTTGGACATCTAACCTACAGCACGGCCTGTTGTCTTAAGTAAGTTATTTTAGAAGTATGTTTTCTTGTAGTAATAGCTAGGAAATTAGAAGAAAGTTAGACTTAGTGTTTTTTGTTATGTCAGAACTGTACTGCTGATTTATTTAAGTTTCTGTGTGATCTCTGAACTCTTGAGTAGCACTGTGGTGTAGTAGCATGTTCTTGTGTTTTTAGTAATTATTATTAAATATTTTAAACTTTTACCTGTGGCTGGTTTATGTAGAGATAAGTAAGCTCTAGAGTACATTGCTTGCTTATAAGTGATCCTGTAATAAGCCCTTCCAAAGCCTTAAGATTGCTTAAGTTACACTACTATTGGATAATAATCTTGCACAGTAATAACTGGACACCCTTTTAAGGACCTTTGGGTAGCTGATAAATATTAGCTGGTGGTGGCTGTGATTACTACCATATAGTCTGGGTAAAGGGGCACAGCTGGAGAATCTGTGTCAGCCTTTCCCAGGAGTGTCTGTGAAGTTGTATAAATACTTATTTCAAAGTGTGTGTCAGCTACTTGGGCAGGGACATGAAGCACTGGTTGGACAAAGAGGGTACTGGAGGTTAGCTTGCCAGCTAGGCTGAGATCTGGACCCTATAGCTTTGTCAGTGGGGAGTCTTATTGTGGACCCGGGGAGCAAGGGAGCAACCAGACTGACTGTGATCTCTGTGTCCACGTAAGGGAAATTGTACTTCACTATGTGTATTTGATATCCTTTCCTCTTATATGAGATGCCCTCTCTGGTGTTAGTGGTGAGGATTGAAGCTCCTTGATTGCTGGGTCAGGGCATGGGTGTCACACCTGGTTTTAAAGGTTTGTTTTTAGCTGATCAGAAGGCTTTGGCATTTTCCTGGGTTTCAGTTTGCAGCTTGGTATAAACTTTGTTTTATCATGTCTCATCCTATTTTTGGTGTTATTTCCAATCTGTCTGCATTGCTGATAGCCTACTGTACTAGTGTATGCTTCTACAACTTTAATTTTTAAAAGTTTGAATAGCTCATATGTCAAAATTTATTCTGACTAATTATGGGAATATGAGGGATGTTTGCATTTTTGAGGTGATACAATACTATGTTACTGCCAGCTGTATAATCCAGCCTGATGTAATAAGAGGAATACTTGTATTGCAGTTCTTCTGGTAAGTGATATGTAGCTGTTATCCTCTTATTTGCATTTCTAGTTTGTATGATGCAATATTATCCTACCAACAGTTTTGCAGTTCTGCTGAGACACCTTTTACCTCAATATATGATGGCTGACTTGTAGACAAGCTTGTGTTGATTTTATTTAATTATTGCTTTGTTTGTCTATTTCTGACCACAGTCCTGGCAGCCCACTGTAAACTTTATTATGAAGTAGGAAATGCACAAGCTTTAGCAGTACTACAGCTTGCATGTTTACAGCTGCATAATATAAAGTGTATGTATGTTGTCAGTACTATGGTCAGAAATAGATCCGTTGCATCCCTGCTTACAAAGCTACTGTAGTTCTCTTTATGCAGATCAAGTACTTTTGTCAGCTAATTCCTCTCCACTGATAAGTTGTACAGAAAAGAGTAACGTACTTCAGAATGGCATGCTGGATTTAACAGCACTGCATTCCTTCTTTAACGCATACCAACTCATATCAATGCAGGTTGGCTTAATTTCTAGTTCTGTAAGAAATTTATGTGCAATTATCCTTAATGAAACTTAGCTTCCATCATGCTGATGCTCCTGTAATGGTAGTAAATACCTCTAAAAAAATTTGCCCTTTTTAAATCACTAAGTGCCCCTCTTGCTCTCCACCCCACCCCCAGTCTTTAACAGCTTCCAGCACCTATGCTCGGTACAGTTTTATGTCCTGAAGCAGCATTTTTATTATTTATTCTTTGCTGACTAGGAAAATGAAATGATCCGAGTTATCTTTTCAGCCATGTCTTTTTAATTATAAAAAGATCCTGGTTCTGAGACCTTATCATGATGCACACTTTTGGTTACCCAGTTACCTCTTTTGGCAATGTAAAGAATGTTAGGAAACATCAGAATCTGAAACAAAATTGCAATATGGCACACAAAATGGCAGTAAAACAAGAAATCTGTTAACTGCTCCTAAGTCCTTATCTTGTCACAAGCACCATCCCAGATGCAAAACCAAAGTCTAGGCATTATGGGAAACCAGACCTCTTACACTAACTCAAGTTACAGCTATTTCACATATCCATGGTATATCTGAGTATAGGGCAGCATACATGTTTTACCATCATGCCTAAGAAACATGGAGCACAAACATAAAGCCATCACCATGAGCACATCATATTAATATGCTCAGAAGCTTGGATTTGTTGACCTTGGCTTGTAGATTGACAGTACCCAGGATGATAATGTCTAAGTTATTAACATTGTGACATTGTATAATGCAGAAATATTTTTTCCCATTTCAGCTGTATGTGTGTATTAGCAGAAGCAGTTTAATTCAATGGTGTTTTATAACTGACTTTTCTTTGGTTAGTGAATCATCAGCAGTCTAAGGTATTCATATTCATGTTGTTGCTTAATCAGTTGTTATTTACTGTCCTTTGTTTTGCTTGTGCACAAATTAAACAGCTCAGGTTATGTCAGGAAAGGAGCTTTTGAGACCAACACATTCCTCTGGTTAACAGGGAAAATGAACAGATAAATGCATGCATAAATTATATCTAAAAGGCTTCCTCATTGCTTACTATATTCTTGCAGTTTAGGGTAACTCTTTTGAATTGATGCCAGCATGCAGATGAGATAAGTCTATTGCCATCATTCATTATTTCAATGTATTTTGATACTAATGCAGCATTAATGCTGATATTTGTGTGTGCGTTTCTGTATCCAGAATGTCAGTGCATTATACCTCCCATGTAATTTCCTTGGTCTCCTAAGAAAAGGGACATGTGCCCAGAAAGGGCACTTAACCAACAAATATAAGCAAATAAGCAAGTAAGCAAGCAAATCAATAAATAAATAAAAACTGGAAACGGTCTTACCTTTAAATAATGTCCAGTCACAACACTTAATCTATTTCTCTGCAAATGGACATTTCCTCCCCAAATTTCTTCTTAAAAAAAGGCTGTGGATCAATTGGATGCATAAAATCAACAAAATTAAATAATACGTAGGAAAGCAAGTTCTAAGTTTACATCTAGCCTGACTCTTCTGTTTGTGTGTGTGTGTGTGGGGGTGCATGCATATACGGCTGACTATATGGTGTGTTTTTGTGGGTTTGTGTGTGTGTGTGTGTGTGTGTGTGTGTGTGTGTGTGTGTGTGTGTGTGTGTGTGTGTGTGTGTGTGTGTGCATGAGAGAGAGAGACAGAGAGAGAGAGGGAGACCATTGTGTCAGAAAGTCTGTTCCTGTTATCAAAAGCAGCTTGTGATACCAGATACAAAAGTAATCTGAACACCGGGGGATGATTATCTATTCACCTAGAACCAACCTGGGCTAAATGGACCCCTAGTTCATCTTTTCTATGTACATAGCCACAATACCCATCCATGATATATTCTTATCTGTAAGACTTAGTTCTTTAAATGCAAGGCTATTAAATCTATCTTTATTAGAGTACATTATAATAAAGTGATTGTCTTTCCTATTAAAACAGTCTGCATTTCTGAAAAAAATTTTCTCTGGAATAATTCATACAATGATTTGATTCAAACTGTTAAGCATAACTCATAACCTTAATAGGACAATGCCAAAAATAATAAGGGGAAAGGCCCAAATTCAAGGACAAATTATTGCACCCATAAACTTAAAAATTGCTAGAATACCAAGTTTTGCATTAGCATGCATTTTTCTTTTTTTTTAAAACAAGTTTATTAGTTTTAACATACAAAATAAATATTATAACAATCTTATGCAAGCATTTAACATATAAACAGTTATAACATTTGATAAAACAACTAAAGTATTTACAAAGACATCCACTCTAAATCAAATCAATTAATTAAACTGTAACATCTTACTAATGAAACTAAGACTGTTTTAACAAGTTTTGTAAGGTATCCCATATATTATAGTGAGATGTTTTCCTAATGGTTCTTGACTTTATTGTCATTAGTTCCATATGACACACTTCAGTCATAACATTTTTAAATTCATTAAATGAAGGAGGAGTATCTGAAATCCAGTTTCTGGTTATTATTTTCCTAGCCACTGCTAGAATTGACCATAGTAAGGGAAGTTTAACTTTTTTAACACATTTAGGAACAGGGGTGTTAAATAATATAAGTGATTTAGAGACTATGAAATTATCTGTGAAAAGAGCCTGCAAAAAATCATTGATTAACATCCAATATTCCTTCAGTTTTATACAATCGTAAAACATATGTGCCCAATCAGCATTTATTTCTACAGTACATCTCTTACAAATGTTGTCTTTATTGTTTATTTTATTCATCATTAAGGGTGTGTAAAAAGACCTATGTAAAAATTTCCAGGTAAAAAGTTTCCAATTAATAGAAGAAGTGGTTTTATAAGCAGATTCCAATATATATTGTTTATCTTGTTGTTTTGGTAATTCACCATTGATGGAATTGAAATAATTCCAGTAATTATCTGAACTATAACAGGTTTCATCTCTAATAATTTTATGTATGTGTGAGAGCTTACCTTTATCAGAAACCCTATGTTGTAAATTTAATATCAAGTAGTCAATCAGTATTGGAACAGATTCTTTAACTGTTAAAGACATTAAATCAAGTTTGTTAGTAAGATGTTGTCTAAAAGTCTGAATCTCTAACCAACATGTTTCTCTCAGATCAAATTCCTGCTTTAAGAAAAGTCTAAATTTTTTACTTTATTGTCAGACAGCATCTGATACCAATACTTTAAATTATTCTCTGTGACCAGAAGAGTTCTTTCAGAGGTGGATGATAAAAGAATACCTTGTGTATACATTATAGGAAATAAAATAAAATTCCATTCCTTATACTTAGGATGTATATATATAAAATTACGATATCTAATAATAATATTTAATGGGTAACTAGCTATATATTTTGGTGTAATAGATGAGGTACAAAACTCTTTTAGTAACCATAACATGGGATTGTTTATAATAGTATTTTTGTGAAGTGCATGCTAATTAATTCCCAATATTCCTTCCATTTTGCAACATATAACTGATCTATTAGCAATGTTATAACTTTTATAATAGAGGAGATAGTATATAAATTAAAGTCTGGAAATGATATGCCCCCTTGAGACCAACTATTAGTATGTTTCTTTAATGCAATCCTAGGTCTATTAGGTGCCCATAAGAAATTTAACATTTGTGAATTTAATTTCTTAATAATTATTTTTGTAGGTGGGAGTATTATTGATTGTATTATGTATAATATCTTCGGGAATATTATCATTTTAATAATTGTGAGTCTTTCTTCCATGGTAAAAAAACATATTGTTCCAGCTATTGAAATGATTTTGTATATTATGAAGACAATTACTATAATTATTATGTATAATGGATTTAATATCTTTAGTTAATATTATGCCTAAGTAAGTTATTTGACCTGAATTGGGTATGTATTTGAGAAAATCATTAGTGAGAACATTTTTCCTTGTGTATATTGGTAATATTTTAGTTTTTTCTTCATTAAATATCAAACCAGAAATATTCTTGAAATCCGTCATCTTATCAAATAATGACTGCATAGAAGAATTTGTTCCTGCTGATGTAATTAAAACATCATCTGCAAAAAGTTGAATTTTAGATATTGTATTTACGTCTATATCAAATCCTTCTATATCATTGCTGTTTCTGATCAAATTAGCCCAAGGCTCCATTATTAAAGTAAATAATAATGGTGAAAGTGGACACCCTTGTTTTGTACCTTTTAATATGGGTATTTTTTGTGAGACATATGTTCCAATTTTAATGTAAGCCAATGCTCCTTTATATAGATGTTCAATTAAATCCACAAATGTATCAGAGAAATTTGTACACTTCAATAAGATAAACAAATAGTCCCAACTTACTGAGTCAAATGCTGAACTTATATCAAGGCTGATGAGTGTCAAATATTTCTTTTTTCTGTTTGCATAATCAATCAGAGTTAAAGTTCTCCTTATATTATCAAAAGTATTTCTATTTATAATAAAGCCTGTCTGATCTATATCTATTATACTTGGAATGATTGTCTTTAATCTGTCAGCAAATATATTCATGAACATTTTATAGTCAACATTAAGTAATGATATAGGTCTATATGAAGTACATTTAGTTGGATCTTTATTGGGTTTCAAAATTGGTGAAATAAATGTGTATTGCCAGGATGGGGGAATTGATAATTCATTTTGAGCTGAAATGAAAACCTTATGTATTAATGAATATGTACTCTTAGGAAGGATTTTATAAATCTCAGGAATAATACCATCATTACCTGGTGCTTTGTTTGATTTAAGTTTATTTATTTGTGTGATAACCTCTGTATATGAAATATTTTTATCTATTAATTTAATCTGTTGTTTATTAAGTTTTTTGTTCATGTTTGTGTTTATAAAGTTCTTTATTTTGTCTTTAGAATCCATATTAATGTTATTATTGTTAATGTTATGAAAATGATTTCTAAATTCATCTAGTATTTCTGGTAAACTAGAGACATTCTTCTTTTTCCTTGAAGAGAAAATTTCTTTGATGTGATTTTGTTTATTCAGCCTTTTTGTTTTATTTTTAAGTCTATGTAAGTATTTGGGACTTATTGAGTAAGACAAAAATTTATATTTCTCTAAAGTTATTTTGACTTTGTGACTTAAAATTTCTTTGTACTTCTCATTTAATTTATTTATTTCCTCAATGACTTTTTTGTCCATAATATTTTCCTTATTATTACATTTATATGAGTCTAATTTGTTTTGAATGTCTATTAATTCCCTGTCCCAAGATTTCCTTTTATTATTATACCATCTGATACTTTGTCCATATAAATAAGATTTTAGAGCATCCCAAATGTAAATAATGGAGATGTCAGGTGTAGTGTTTAAGTCTAAGAAATGTTGCACCTCTGTAAGTATATAATCTTTATAATCTTTTAGTTGAGTTAGGTATGCTGGTATTCTTTTGATCTGAACATTATAGGTAATATTTACCATAAATTCAAAGACAATTGAATTATGATCTGATATAGGGCATGAAATGATCTTAGAATTAGTTAGGTCTGTTACCAGTTGGTTAGAAATAAAGACTCTATCTATTCTTGAATAAGTTCTATGTCTGTTAGAAAAAAAAGTATATGGTAATGATTTAGAATCTGTCTGATTATTAATATCATTCAAATGGTATAAGTTAATGAAATCCTTTAAATGTTTTGCGTTGGATGTGATTTTCCTTTTTCCTATAGTAGTAGTATCATTTTCATGCAGGATACAGTTAAAATCTCCTGCTAAAATAATATCTCCTTTAGAAAATGATATAATCTTATTGAGATGGTATTTCACTGTATTAGTGCCAATTCCTGGAATCCAGTATACATTAATCAATGTATATGTTTTCCCGTTAATCTGTATTGTAACCAGGCAAAACATTCCTTTGTCATCTTTATATGACTTAATAGTTTTAGGTATGGGCATATTTTTGTTCCATAAGATAGCCACTCCTCTTTTTTTCTGTGTGTGTTCTGAGCTAACCAAAACTGTATATTTATTAGTGGCTAATTTATCTATATCTTTTTTCAGGAGATGTGTTTCCTGAAGGAATATTAAGTTGGCTCTATGCATATTAATATATCTCATTAAACTTGCCCTTTTACATGGGTTATTCAATCCATTAATGTTTAAAGAAATTCCTTTTAAAGTTACCATTTAACTTTTATAAACATATAAAACTTATAATCAGAATAGCATTTACTAAAGTAAGTATTATTATGTCTCCACCTTTAAGTGTTCTATTAATTATAGCTGCATTTAGTGAAGATCTTATGGAATTTTGCAAGATTTTAACTTTTATTTGTAGCGACAATGAATTTATACAATGTGATGTGGATGTCAAAACTATATACACATAACAATAATCAGGTGAAAATATTGTTTGGATTGAACAATGCATCCAGCCTGGAGTTAAAAACTCCAACTTCGAGTAGCAAATACCACTCAAGTTATCCCCTATCCTAAGCAGCAGTACTATAGCTGCCACCAAATTAATTAAATACTAACTATTATTAACTAAAGTTAAACTCAATTATTTTGATTATCTATTATAGCAAGACTTAAACAATTTATATAACAGCTTCATATAATCATATAAAACTTTACAATGAACTTAATAATGCTATGTACTTCTATTCTGTATAATGAATTCATTATCAACATAGCACTCTAACAATCTTGAAAGTGGGAGCAGAGAAGAGAGAGAAAAAAAAATACCCATTTGGCAGTTTAATAAAGTTTTGTAATAATAGGTTCTTATTATATGTTTATGCTCATTTAAATTCAATAACATTTGTTATCTCAGGCTATTATGACTCAGACAATACTTACATTAGAGTATTCATATTTTCTACTATAATAGTACTATTAGTAGTTTTAAAACTTTAAACTACATGCACTAGAAGCTTCCTTCTCTTACTTATTCTTACCAATTAAATAAAAATGATTATTCTCAGTATATAAGATAAAAGAACATACTACAAAGCAGTTTTGATCCCTAGTTATGCATAAATCATTGTGATGAAAGCCAGCTATATCTTATATATCTGCACTGCAGCTTTAAAGTGTATCACATGACATTTTCTTCTGAAATAGAATCATAATAATGCACATACTTATTTATCTTAGTTAAAATAAATGCATTATATTATATATCCTTAAATTATAAGCTACTATATGTATTAAAGTGCAGCAATTATATAAGCTTTCAGAGTCATATATGCATGAGTTTTAGCATCTATGCATTCTAAATTAATTCATTTGCTTACTATGGCAAATTAAACCATTAAAAATCTTTATAACTTTTACATTTTATAAGTTACATCTTAAATAAATAAGTTATTACAAAGAAAAACTCACATTTAGTTGTCATAAAGTTCGTTTTTCATCACAATACCACATTTACAGCAGTTCTACTTCCTGAAACTGGTTTACTTCTTGAATTTGCGATGTGTCTGTGTGAAACCAGGGGTCAAAGTTCAAAATGGCTGCTTTCAGCTTCTCTGTGCATTTTCTGAATGCTGAAGCTTTTGAAACAGCTCGAGGACACTATTCATGAGGATACCTATAACTAAAATTGTCTCTTATAACATTCTGGCGGGAATTTTAATAAAAGTAAGTGACAAACATTCATTTTGAATGCAGATGGATTTATACAGTGTAAAACTTTCTCGAAGCACTTCACAAGTCATTGCAGTCTCTATGACAGTGAAACCAAGCCTTCAATTATTTAACATAAACATTACTTATATTTATGTGCCCCATTTCATTTTCTCATTCAGAGTATGTTACAAACACATATTAGTATTTATCAGAACCCTATTACAAAAAAAAAGTATCTACATAAATATTTACTTGCTGTTTGTTTTTATAAAGTAAAACCTGAGACATATTGCTTACAACTGCTTTAGTTCTAATCAACTGCAGTTATATCATGACATATTATTTAATGTCATATATTTAAGCAATTTAGTCATAGTATAATATATAGCAGTAAAACTTAAACAGCATAAATAATTTTAAAGAGATAATAGATTATTTTTTCCTTTTTTTCCTCTTTCTCATCCCTCCCCCTCCCTGCCCTCCCTCTCCCTCCCCTATGTGTTTAGTTTAAAGGGAATGCTATTATTTAAAATAAGAAAAGAAGAGAGAAAAAAAATATCATATTACTAACCTTAGGTCTCTCTGTCACAAAAGAGAAACAAGTTGTTTTATATCAGGTTATTTGTTCCTCATGAAAGTTTGATTATTCATATAACAAACATTCAGTTCTTGCACATTAAAATAACTTTGTACAAATCATTAAGATATTTGTGGTTTTCTTGTAAATGCAAAAACTGTAGTTAAAGAGTTCAAAGAAATATAAAACATGTCATTTGTTTTTTAGTCTTTTTTGTTTCTCAGATGTCTTCCAAGAAGTTCCTGTTGCCATTCTTTTTAACGAAGGGCTTGCCCATTCCATATCCTCTATTTTGTCTAATATCTTATTTTTTTTAATATACAACAAAGCAGAGTCCAGGTCTTCAAAAATTCTAGGGCCATCAGGTAAAAAGATTTTTAGTTTGGAAGGAAATAAAAGATGAGTTTTGAACTGTGCTTTCTTAAGCTCTCTTATTAATGGCAAAAAGACCTTTCTTTTTGATATTACCAAAGAAGAATAGTCATTGTCAAAGCGCACAGTTGCTTCATTAATTTTTATAGGAGATTTAGCCCATGCAGATTTTAATACCATCTCCTTGTCATAAGATGATAAGAATCTTACAATAACTGATCTAGGATACTTTTTATTTGTATTAGAAATGGATAAAGACCTATGGGCTCTTTGAATGCCAAAAGAAAATGCCTCTGACAGATCTAAAGTTTTGGGAAGCCAAGTATTTAAAAAAGATGTAATGTTATTACCTTCTATATTTTCTGGCAGTCCAAAAATCCTTATATTGTTGCGTCTGGATCTGTTTTCCAAGTCATCTAGTTTGGATTGAAGGTGTGTGTTTTGTTTCAATAAGAATTCAGTGTTTATTTCTTCTTCCTTAATTCTGTTGTCCATATCATTAAGTGTCTCTTCTATACCTGTTATCTGAGCTTTCTGATGTTGTAGATCTTGGTGTAGCACATCCATTTGTTTTGTGGTTTTCTCTATAAAATTATCAATTTTAACATCCAGTCTGTCCATTTTAGTTGTTAGTTGCTGTATAGTTGATAATAATGTCTGAAGCTCTTTCTTAATGCTGGAATCCTGACTGTTAGCCTTGCTGGAACTCATTCTGAACAGAAGTGATGAGAGAGAAAGTTCCAAAAAGATTTCTGACAGGAAAATTAATTAAATTCTCTTTCTTTTTTGGATATTATTTAAGGTAATGATATTCCAAGCATTTTTGGAAAGAAAATTATTCCATTAGTTGAAATTTGAAGTAATAATTTCCTGTTAATGTAGTTATGTTGGTGGAGCTGAAGAAATCTGCTGCTATCCTGTATTCATCCTTGGCCACCAGTATGCATTTTTCTGAACGATCTGAAGTCTGAAACTCAAATGTCTGTAATTATTTAGTGATTTCAATTTCCCCATGATTTGCCAGAAAACTACAAAGTTTTTGGGGAACATGCAAAAAATATGAGGAAAAATGTGGACTTTAAAAGTCTGGACAGTTGAGAGATGTTTTGCTAAACATTTCTGATTACTTTAAAAATGGAACTTCATCAAAAAATTGGTAGTTAAGTTCATCTTATTTTAATAACATAGGTGCAATCACCTAACACATTTCCAATTGACTATTCAGTCCTTAAAGACTTAAGTAAAAAAATTGTCCTAATTTGCATTCAGTCTTATAACATCAACTCATATGCCTAATGGCATTGCCCTGATTATGGATCATGTGAGGGATTTTTTTACTGATTTTTAACAGTTAAAATTGGAGTATTACATGGACTACAAGTTGCTATTATTATTCCCTGTTCTAATAATCTAATAAAAATTAATGACTGAGTTTTTTTTTCTTCTAGACGCAAAGGGTATTATGGCATTTGAGGCAAAGGTTTACTGGGATCTACATTAGGCTATATAACTCTCAATAATCAATTTTTTCTCCCCAAAGACGATCATAACATATTATAGTCTCAAGATTTTTTTAACTGTACAGAATCCTCCCTTATGTTAGAGATTTTTTTTAACTAGATTTCTAAGATCTGTAGGTGACCAAGAATAGTAAACTTGTTTGGATTATGCTGCAACATTTTTAAGGGGAGGATTAGATTCCACAGCCCTTCCCCTCTTTTTAGCATTTGTTTTTGGTATACTTAGCAGGCCTATTATACTCAATCTGTTTTGATGTCTTACTTGTTGTTTTATCTTTACTGACATTTTATAGTCCTCAGCATCTGTCCCAACTTTTAATTGATTTGTTTTACTGACATGTTATAGTCCTCAGCATCTATCCCAACCTTTAATTGATTTGTTTTAAATATCTGATATAATTTTTACCTCTTCTTTTTTCCTGCATGCAGTCACTGTATTTTCTAGTTGTATATTTGTATCATACCACAAATGGTGTAGCAGTTGCAACACCTTTGCTGAAGATGTACCCCGGGATTCAGCAAACTTCTGTGCAAGAATAACTTATTTTTGCACGGAAGGGACCATTCCTGTGCAACACGGCAGTGCGCCATGCATATTCATGAAGGCATGCTGTAATACGGACTTGGTTCTGTGTACGAGCACAGGGGGTGTGTCACATGCCCCCTGAACTTCATAACTGCCATACTGTAATGTAAATGTAGTGAGAGTGTCTGCGGACTCCAGTGACACTCAACCTCACAAGAAATCTGGACAAAGCCATAAAAACAAAGGGATAAATAGGGGCAAATGTGAGATGTTGCTCTCACAAACTTATAAAGTCGATAGAATGACAAGCTTCACATTAGCATGAATTACCCAAAGGGTATGAAGTGTAAAACTCAAATGTCTGGCATTATTTACTAACTGCAGTCTTTAATGCTTTGCCACTAATCTGCCAGAAAGCCGCAATTGTATGACCAATGGACCAAAAATATAAGGCAAATATCTGGACATTCTGTGAAGATCTGTACAGTTGAGAGGTATAGTGGACACTGTTAGTGTCCGTGGAGCATACCTCTCAAATGCAAAGCCTGTAGTGTCATCACCGTTTGAAAAGCACAGCCCCCCACAGATAATGTTGCAGGAAGCAATGTTCCTACCCCTACATTACAAAAATAAAATACAACAGTTTAATTTTTTTTCCATTCTGGAATAAAGTTTAAGCATAGCTGAGCGGGTGTGTGCATTGCGCAGCTCTGCTCAGCCTAGCTTACACATCATAAGGGGCTAAAAAGGAATATACTTCAGAATATAACAATGTGGAAATAGTGAAGTGGTTAGAGGGTTTACTTTGCAAGTAGTTGTTCCTGGTTCGATCCCCAGTGAAGACAATTAGCACTTTACATGTGAAAGCAGTACATAATATATTTTATTAATAATTAGGTAGTAAATAATATATATTTGTTAACCAGAGTAGTGTAGTAGGTCCAGATTTGAGGTGTCAGTGTAATAAAGTTGTGAAAACCCCCATATAAACACAAGTGCCCCATACAGTATAGTCACACAAGAATAAATGTAATGAAAGCACATAGGGGATGTGAGGGAAGGTAAACAAAATTATAATATGTCAGGAATGATGAATCAATTCCATACAGCTGATAGTCTATAAAATAAAACATAAGCAATGCTTAGCGAGGTGTAAGCATTGCTTAAATATGAATGCTAAGCAATGAGTAGCCCAGTTAAGTGGATTTGCCCATTGGTAAGCAGTGCTGAACCTGCCCCTTTAAGCACTGCCAACCTTAGCTAAGCAGGTTTTCCCGTAGCTTAGCTCACCATATTCAAAACCATCCAATCATAGCAAAGGGTGGGAAATTGGCCGTATTTAAAGCTTGTAGGTGGGAATACAGCTCATAACTGGTTGTAGCTCCTCACATTAGGCAGTATGGCAGGTGTTGGAGAGGACATGTGCTTTCGGGCACAGCGCTGAAGCATACAGGAGTCCAAGGTCATGGTAGGACTCCTTGTTAAAAACCATGATGTGAGACTGCTGCAGGACCAGTACCAGTGCTCCCAACACAAAGCAGAGGCCTGGGAAAGTCTTGTCCCATGATCTTACCAGTGCCACTGGCATCCCTCAGACTGGTGAGCAGGTCCAATACCCCTATGCCGACTTGAAGCAGAGGAAGAAGGAGCTCTTGGATCAGTGAGACCAAGAAGCATGGCAGAAGAGTGATGTCCCTGGCATGTCTAAGTATTCATATCAATAACTGTTTACCAAAGTTCAGCCTGTGTATGTGATGGATAGGTATGCATAAATGTTTTTCCATCTTCTTTACAGCTGTAGCTGAGTGGGCTGCAAATCAGGAAGCCCATGTAAGCAGGTTGGGGCTGCTGAGTAACAATCCTGCTTGCAGTAGACATACCAAATAAATATAAAGGAGCAGAATGTCACCTGTCATTATTAAAAATGGGTATGGTTTGTACAGAATAAACCAGACAATATTACAGTAATATTCTCATATAGGTTATATATAAATAAAACTGTAACTGCCTGTCAATAAAATTCAAAACCCTGGACTGGTTGTGTTTACTATGGCATGGTATGAATTGAAATGTGTACAGTTTATGCATAGCAACTATAGCTCTGAAACAATTAAACAATCAAGTCTCATCTGACAAAGTTAGTGCCTCTGTAAGACATGAGATTAACTGATATGGAATGTTTCATGCACCAAGATCTGATATCGGAATAGTAATGTTGTGTTAACCATTGTTTTCCACACTGTGCTATGTCAAAAGGTATGTATAGGAATTTATGTATAAGAATGTTGTAATTACAAGATCAGATTGTACAACAAAGAGAAAACGAGACAAAAATCATTGAAGGAAAAGGCAGAAGTTTCTCAATGACTCCTTTTGATGAAACCCAAGCTTCTTGTATTTTTAGCAGAAACAGCCATCGTTCGAATCTCGGGAGTGGTTGTAACCTGTATGCATAATTTCAACTAGGATTTTGTGAATATGTGTAGAAACAGTCAGGTAGTGTCGACATAAATTCCCTCCACAGGTCTTCCAGGTAAGAGAAGGTATAAAGTAGCTATAAGAAGACTGTAGTTATACTGTGTCCAACACCCACAGTCCAACCCCAAGGCTGCAAATGACAGCAAGATAAGTACATACACCAAGTGGTCTCCCCCAAGAAATGTTCAAAAGTGTCATGCTGTCACAGCTACCAGACTCTGTTGCCAACAACCAGGATGACCGATAGAAATCAAGACAGAGTATGGCAGTACCACACACACACACACACACACACACACACACACACACACACACACACACACACACACACACACAGTATAAGTGCACATATGTAACCCTGACTATGTGAATATGGGTAGAAACAGTCAGGTAGTGTTAACAAACATTCCCTCCACAGGTCTTCCAGGTAAAAGAAGGTATAAAGTAGCTATAAGAAGGCTGTAATAATAGACTGTGTACAAACATACCACTGCCCAACCCAAGGCCATAGGTTGTTGTAATAATACCTGTAGAGTAATGATTAGAGCAATGATCATTAAAGATGTGACCACTGCAAGAATCTACATTTGTTAATTGACATCTCTCTCTCTCCCCCACCTTATCTTCACCAATAATTTAAACACATAAATGAATGGGTATGTTTTCCAACAAACCTACTGTTGGGGCATGTGTCCTATTGTTCTACAAATGTTGAAATGTATTCCAATTAATGTTCCCTGTTCAAATACTATCATTGGTGGCCTGTTGCTATCAGTGTAACCTGCATGCCGGTTTAATGTCCA